>NC_088858.1:24002312-24259897 GCF_963853765.1 Magallana gigas | reverse complement strand
GAATGTAAATGGAAGAAACTGTTCAGCTTTGTACAAATAAACGAAGAATGTGTTTATAAAATGCGTTTAACTTGCAACATCCTTCCCTGCACTACAAAAGAATTGAGTACTTACATGTAATTTTTACCTACTTACTCACTTGTTTACTTACTTACATGCATGTTAATACTTGGTCCTCTTCGTGCTGGTCAGCACAAAAAGCCTTCACCAGAGATTTCCATGTGAGTCTGACTGGAGTCCATCTACTTTCAATACATGAAGATTATAATGTGGTAGAGTCAAAGAAAAGTGCGAAATTATTGCATGATAGCGGCCCATCCGAAACATCAAGACTGCGCATATACTTCAAAAGGAAATTATTAATGATTCAGCGTCAAAAGAAAAATTTGAAAAATTATTAGCAAAGAGCGCAGAATTTACCATTTTGTTCTCTGGTTTAAGGCGGAATTAAGTATTAATATATTTATTCATTAACTACTTGTCTATGGGATTTCCATGACTGTAAAATCTCTCTCTCTCTCTCTCTCTCTCTCTCTCTCTCTCTCTCTCTCTCTCTCATCTCTCTCTCTCTTGTAAGTCCTTTAGAAATATTCACATCACGTTGACATTAAATTTTATTGCGATGCTAAGAAAAACATAACCCATATTGTCTGTAAAAAAAAGAAAGAAAACAAGTAAAAAGAAATCTGGTGGGAATAGAGCGCTAGAGTTTTATGTTTGTTTTTAAATTTGCAAATTAAGGAAATAAAAAAGAAAAGAAAAGGACTTCTTTGTGCCTTATTTTAGGTCGGTTAAATGATTAAAGAGGTGCACGTATTACAAGATTTTACAAGTATTCAAGTGGGGATCAGCTGCTAAATAACTATGTAACTAAGGTTCTCAATCGAGCGCACTTCCGATGATTGAAAACCAAGTTTGTGAACATTCACTAACTGATTCTGTTAGTAAATGTACACAAAAGCTGGTCGTAGAGAAATACCAGCCCCTAAACGTAACATCATTTTCAAAATGGGGGTGGGTGGGTGGGTAGGTCATACTCATCCGAAAAAGCCGTCATACAACAATCGTCGAATTCCTAATTCGTGTTGGGGGGGGGGGGGTACCTAAAATTATACTACAAGTATTATCTTCATACCATTATTTTAACAGAAATTTTTCATAAACAAATGTACTCTAAAAATGTTTCATCAATATTTTTTTTTTCACTGACAGGAGAAACATCGTGAATCATTAAACAACATTCTTGACTAACTCAGTATGTTGTCTTATCATATGCATGTAATCTTTTTGCAAGATATGAAGAGTTGATCAGAGATGAAAGAATGACATATCAGGATATACAGGCCATGGAAAGAAAGTTTGATGCATGGCGTCAGCTGGCGGAAAAACCGGACAACAAATCGAAGACCCGTGCTGCTCCTCTACATAGCGCTAGAGACATCACTAAAGATTTTACCCCCCCCCCCCCCCCCAAGTAGCAGCCTTCGAGGTAACGAGAGAAATGTTTTACAATGTATCCAAGGTTGTGTATTCATTTACATGATTTTTAACAACAAAAGAAACTCAACAGCTTGTAGAATTATTGTACATGAAACAATAAGGTCTCTCCATTAGCAGTTGCTTATGTTTTGTTGAATTCTTGGAAGAAAGGAAGAAAACTCGTAAATTTCAGAAATAAAAGTTTTCCTCTAGCTGGAATTGAACCCACAACCTCTAGCTTTGTATTTGACCCCTGAGATATGTCACCTTTTAATAGTTGGTTGCCAATGGAAACGTTTTATTATGTATAGTAAGTCCACAGTGGGTTAATGATTGTAGGACTTGATCCCTTTAGGCGTCCATCTTTGATACCCAAAGTAGAGCCTCAGACAATACCTATATCAGGAAATGTAATTGAAAATTGATGGTGGTAGATTGTTTACAACCGCTTTAATGTTAGGACAAAACGAGACAGTAAACTTGAGGGTTTCAATGTTCAGATGTTCATCACATACTATCGGAGTTGACTGAAATGGAAACCATGAAACAGAAGCATTTATTTACAATATACAAACTGCACACTGTTGAAAACTCGATTGCTGGCAAGAGAGTTGCTGGTTGTTGGCTCTTGAAGTTTCTCTTATTTCACATTGTTCGATGTTGGACAAAAGTATTAGCTTTGAAGTACCTTTTCTTTTTTCAATTGGATGTATTGGATAAGTTTGGAGTAGAATTTTTTTTGGCATTGAAAGTTACCCACGACAGTTGAATCAATTAAGAAGCAGTAACCTAATTAAAACACATGACTATATAGATTTAAAAAAAGGGTTTTTTGTGCCCTAAAATTTTTCCCATTTAATCAATATTTGATGCATTTAGTGTAAGGATTGTTATTATGATCATTCTTTCAAACATCATAGCAATTGTTAATTGATATTATTTTAAACACATGTATGAGATCTCATCTTGTAAAAATATTTTTTTTTCACAGCAGTTATAATAAAGGCATAACCAAAATGTTAACATTCTTTGCCCCAATAATTGAAATAAAAAATACTAAAGAAAAAAGTACATTTCACCAAAAAAATGGACATTACGACTAAAGTTTTTATAATTTGTAATACATGTAGCTGATTTAAATGTGAAATATTTCAGAAATTTCTGGAGGAGACTGGTGGAATAAGAGGTGGGTGGGATGAGTATGACAACGGGACATTCCTCAAGTTCAGGAACAGATACAAGGTACTTAAAGCTTTTATAGAATGATTAATTTGTATATATATATACATACACTAAGTACAGACCCTGAAACGTACTACTACACCAAAAAAGCGTGCGACTTTCGTGCGAGAAACGTTTCGTGTAAACCGTTTAGCGTTTCGTGTAAACCGTTTAGCGTTTCGTGTGAATCGTGAAGCGTTTCGTGTAAACCGTTTAGCGTTTCGGGCAAAGCGTGCAGCGTTTCGGGCAAAGCGTGTAAATCGTTTCGGGCAAAGCGTGCGAGAACCGTGTGAAACGTTTATCAGATTTCATTCGGAACTCTCTGACAATTTAATTGTTTCAAATAAGTGCTCGTGTTAAACATTACTTTAAACTGTTTGTGATTGGCAAAACTCCTTTGAGATATTCTCGTGAAAAAAATCTACATGTATAAGAAATGATATACTTATCTTTTTACAAAATTGAATTAATTTTTAACAAACAAAAGAAAAGTACGCGTATTAAAAGAAGACTGAGACTATTCGGCTGTGTACAACCAGTACACATACTCTCGGACATCGGGTAGACCTGCACCTGGCTGAACCTGTCAATCAAACTCTGTGTACTCGTTTTCATTGGATGGTCACGCGTCTCTTTTTTTGTCAATAGCCAATAGAAATTTAATGACTTCAAGATAGTCGGAATTAGTATTTGATGATTCACACAATTTCAATGATAGATTATTTAACATTAATTTGAACAAAATTAAATGTAAACATAGAAAGAAAATATAATATACTGTTCATTTCTATGAAATGCGGGAAGTAAATTCTTCTGAATCCCGATTAAAAATAGTTCTACAAGTTATTATTCTAATTATTTAAACACTGATAACGGAAAACAACAAGTAATTAACACACTGAAATTTTCCTAAAATGTACACATGCAATTAATTATAATGGGAATCTATATGCATGGTACTTAATTCAAATAAATTATGATAGATATATTGTACGCCGTTATGCGGGGCGCCGGTTATGTATACGAATATTGAGACAAAAACCTAAATCATTGTTTATTTTTTGTTCTTTCCGAAATGCGAAATAGTAATGACAACTTTCTTTATTGTTTAAACCATTGATTTTTTTCTGTGATATTATGTACGGAACATTTATTTACGCGAATGATTCGACATAAAAAAAAATAATCGGTTGTTTTATAGCATTTTCTAACTTCTGTGACTAATTTCATTTTACATAACTTTCAAAATAATCAATGTAAATAATTACAGGTTTATTTACAGTTTGTTTTTTTTACATCGTATTCTCTGAAACCAATAAAAATATTAACGTGAGAAGAAAAAACAAATCCCGCCGAATACTGAAAAACCGATTTCAGTTTGTAATCATACGGATTTTATTTTTGGTATTGAATATTGTGTTACGGTAACTTTTTTCTCTGGAATTTTTATTATTTACGACACTAATAAGAATCATGGATATTTCTTTTGAGCAATAAATATATTTATAGAAGAAATATTTTTGGCGAATTCTGTGAATAACAAAATGTTTGCTTTAAATATAAGTACCAAATTAATTTAATTAATAAATTCAATACTTCTGTACATATATGTTTCTAATATCAGTATTTCTATTATTTTGTGTTTTCTTAAAATTAATTCTTACTAACAGAGTCAGGGTAAAATCCGAGAGGACCCGAATCGATCAGGATAAAAGCGTGTCCAAAGCGTGTGAAAAGCGAGCAAATCGTTTCGTGCGAGAATCGTTTCGTGTAAACCGTTCAGCGTTTCGTGTAAATCGTTTAGCGTTTCGGGCAAAGCGTGCAGCGTTGCGTGTAAACCGTTCAGCGTTTCGTGTGAACCGTTTAGCGAGCGGGTAGCGAGCGTGCAGCGAGCGTGTGGTGTAGTAATACGTTTCAGGGTCTGTATTTTCTCCACTATTTCTTAAGCAAATCGATTGTGATTCATAGCGCTTTAGATATGGACAGGGCTGAAATCTACATAATCCAGTTCTCGATCAACAACCTACCAGTTTTAAGAAATGCATGGACTGCACAAAATATTATGCTGATGTCAGACTCAATTTTTATAAGAGGAATTAGCTATTTCTTGTATTTTACATACCGGTACTTCTTAAAAGTTGCCAATCTTTAAAACCATAACCTAGTATTTGTTAATTTACCTAAATACTGTAATTTTGTACTCTCTCCAAAAAACAGAAGGGGGGGGGGGGGGGAGGGCAGTTCCTTCAAAATTCAATTTCCTTTTATGTAATTATAAGAAAAATGTCTATTGTGCAGAAGTTATGTTCCTTTGTTTTCCCAAAAAGTGAGGTTACTTGTAGTTAGCTACCAGCTCCTCATTTATATGTAAACAACACATTTAAGGTTTCTCCACCCTCGATGTTTTTATGGTTTAATCTGTGTAATTTTTGTTTAAATTTGATGATTAATATGCAAACAATCAAATTAAAGTTAAATATTGGTATGTTGCAAATATTTTGTTCATGCTGTAGGAGCTAACACAAGTACACTATCAGGAAAGTTATAGCAACGACTGCTCTCTTATCAAACATCACATTTATTTTCACTAATTTCGATATAATAAAGCAATTTTTAAAAGAAATTAATCGCAATTCTTTATTTTAAGTATTTTAACATTTTAAGGCCATTTAAAATTGCCAGTATGAAAGCTATCACATTTACAGTGCATTTTGATACGATTTTTCAACCATGAATAAGTACAGTTTAGCAACATAAAACGTCTATAACTTTTGAAATAATGGTTCAAACTCACTGAAAATTAGTACATTTGTAATTCATTATATATCCTATCGAAATCTGCAAAGAAATGTTTACCTTGCCTGGTAAAAAATTATGAATTGTGGTCTCTGTCAAGTTTGCCTATATACGGTTTTATCAGTTTTTATGAATTCAGCGATTTCAACTCAAACTACTCTCTATGAATTGTTAAACATTGGTGTCATTTCACTTTACATAGCTTAAAATGTGTTAAACACAAGTATAAATCAAGAAATATTGGCAAAACTATGCACCACATAACACTATTATTATAACCGATAACGGTAAAATATTCCGGATTGCTCACAATGACGTCACACGACAATCGAAAGACCTTAAGGTGAGCTACAAATATAAGTACCAGTAGTCATTGATTAGACTACTTTGTTGTCACTGCAAATAGATAGAAAATATCCACATTTAATTACTGTTGTTTTTTATAGCCAAAATAAGTCAAACAAGCTCTTTAATATTTGCCTTACAAAAAAAACTCAGTTTGAATCTGAGTTCAAATACCATTTAAAGCAATTTGCTATTTGCTATAAATGATGAGAAACATATCTTAACCAAATATGTAAAGAAGACTTGTGTCCTGCATGGGTTGTTTATTGATTAATTTGTACAATTTTAGGGAAAGATTATTTTCATAAAGCATGCACTGGTAGCCATACCCACCAAAACAGAGGAAGAAATCAGAGACCACGAAGAATGGTACCAGACATATTTGTCCATGAATGAGAAAAAGAAGGAGGGTATTAAGAAATGGAGGGAAAAGAAAGAGGTTACTATCTCGTTATTGTTTTTTAAATGAAATAACAGTTTCTGAACAAGTAAAATTTTCATATCATCTTGCCAAGTTAGCTAAACCTGCTGTGGATAAGTACAGATAAGTACATGTAATTGTAAAGAAAGCTATTGGTTTGAATAAGTACCGGTATACATGTACATGTATTTTTATGCCCCACTTCGAAGAAGGGAGGGCATATTGCTTTGCTGCTGTCCGTCTGTTTGTCAGTGTTGGTCGGTCCAACAAGTTTCTGTTCGCTTGTTATTAATGCTTTTACTGAATTTGCAACAGTTACACATAAATCGGGATGGACAGCAATTATGAATTATTTTGACTTCCTTTTTTTTGCTTTTAAAGTTTATACTGAAAAGTGTTAAGTTTCAGTATTTTTTAGTACTTTGATTTTTCTTTAGGGTGAAAAGGAAGAGGTGCTAAGTAAAGTAGAATCAGAATTAGCAGAGGATCAACAGAAAGAAGAACAAAAACAGCAAAGGTTAAAGGAACAAATCCAAGAGGAGAAAAGACAGAGATTTAGTCAGCTGAATGCTTGGAAGGTAAGAAAAGATGCAATATAAAAACAAAAAGTGATATTCAAAATATTGTTGATGAGAATATATTGGATAAATGTGTTTGCATGTTGATAAAGTTCTTTTTTGTGTGATTCATTATGTTTTAAATATGGGATTCCAGGTCCAGAAGGAATTAGAAAGAGCTCAGGCAGAGGAAAATAAATTACGGGAAGCATTGGACAAAGCACAGAAAGAAGAAGATAGGAAGAAAGAAAAGGTATAATCCTATATTGTATTATTCTACCACTGACTGACATTGAAGTGTTGGACATTGGGGGTTATTTCTCATACAATGACTCATGTACTTTATATAGGGAAATATTTGAGAATAAACCTGTATATTGTATCCTTTGTTAAAATTTTCAGTTAACAAAATATTCAACCCTGTTTTATTTTTAATTCATACATATACCCTTAATTTGGGTGTGATAAAGGGACCCTTTCTGATTGGATATAAATCAAGATAAAAATATCCCAGTTTTACTACATGAAGTTGAGTAACAATTAAAACCATGTTACATTTTTTCAAAATTCTAAGGACCTCGACTTGTGATATGAAGACAGTTAACTGTTGTGCTTGATATCTTTGAATATGAGTCTGTGGAATTAAAACAAGTATGATTTAGTGACAGTGCTTTCCATGAAATGCTAATTTTTACAGGCTGAGTTGAAACAGAAAGTAGAAAACTACAAGAAAGAGAGGGAGGAGGAAGAGAAATTTTTAGAGGAACAAAAGAAGGTTTGGGAAGAAGAGGAAAAGGAAAGGCACAGACAGATTTCTGCCCGAGAGATCCACCGATTTAGGGACAGGGTAAGTTAAGAAGGCAAGGTGGTCAACGAATTAAACATCAGATCTGCCTTAAACTTTGACTTATGATATTAAGGTGGAATACCACATCGTCACAAAATGGCTGACCTCTGATCGAAACGACATTTTGTTTTATTAAAAAGATTTTATCGATGACAACATATAACTTAACTCATAGCCGAGTGAATAAAGTGTCGTGCTTGTGATCCGTACACGCCGAGTTCGAATCCCGCAGGGGCTTTTGTTGTTATTTACTGAATTGATTTTTTTTAGATATTCATATTTTATCCCCAATTTGCATATTTTACGCTTATTTGACATATGTATAGTTTACCGGTATTTATTCTTATATCTTTCATAATCTAATAATTTACAGTTAATTTGAGTGACTTTTTCCAGGTGTGGTATTCCACCTTAATGCCATATATTGTCATTTGGTAAAGACAAATCCAAATACTGTATACAGGGTTATTTTCACCCCGTGTTATTTTCGCCCTTCTTCATTTGCAAATGGTTTCATCACATCTTGAATTCGCTCAGAGATTGTTGTGTTTAAATATAGATGATTTGGAACATTGGAATTTGCCTAGTCTTAAATTAGCTCGCAGACAACATGAGCGAAAGGGGAGTGAATATAATAATGAAGTACATTGTGGGGGCACAGGCGGTGTTTGCATGTTGAAAAAAATTATGTAAAAATATTAATTATTTCATAATAAATACAATATTTTAAAATTAATGTGAATTTATGGTAAGTAATATAGAAATTCTTTGAGTTTTATTATGAAGTGATCAGCTTCAGTCAGTGCATGATCAAATTTAAATCCATAAAGCTCTTCTGGCCTTTATTGGATTTGATCACTCCTTTACCATGTTTTCTGTAGTTGATCTCCTCATAGCAGTGAATGAATGATCGTTTATCCTTTATTACATGTTGGCCATAAGTTGCATGTGTGTAATATAAGATGTAATGAATACGAAGGGTTTATGTAGCCGTGTGCTGATAATGGAGATAAGAAAACTAAAACATGTATGGTGTATGCATATTTTAAAGCCTTGCTCAGCTTTAATACGGTAGATTTTATTGTCTTACTGCAAATGGAAAAAGACAATGAAAAGAGAGACAAATCATGCTATAGCAATGTTAATCATTTATTTGGTAGCAGCTTTTAGCTGACCTGATCTAAAAGCTCAAGTGAGTTTTTCTGAACACTTTTTTTGCCATCCTCTGTCTGTCTGTCCAAAAACTTTTTATATATGTGGCCTCTTCTCCAGAACCACTAGACAATTTTCAATCAAACTTGGCACAAAGCATTTTTGGTTAAAGGGGAATCAAGTTTGTGAACAGCCATACTTCCTTTTCAAGGGAAGATAAAGAAAACAATTAATGAAAATTAGTTGATGTATTTTTATCAATTTTCGTCTTAAAATCCAATTGGTCAGAAAAGCTCAAATTTGTATGTAAGCAATATCAGGCAGTGTAGATTCAAGTTTGTTTGAATCATTATTTACTGCGGTAGGGTAGGGCCACAATGGGGGGGGGTCAAGTTGTTAGATGGGAATTAAAGAGAAAATCTTTAAAAGTATTCTTCTAAAAAACCAAATGAATATGTCAGACAAGCTGTAACTTGTGTGGAAGCATCCTCAGGTTGTGTAGATTCAAGTTTGCTCAAGTCATGATTCATGGGGTAGTATGGGGCAACAATTAGGAAGGTGTGTTGATTTTTTTTACATAGGAAAGGTGATTATTCTCAAAAACCTAAATGTTATGATATACTGTACGTATTACGTAAAGCAAGCATCTTGACATTTGTTGATTCTTAATTGTTTAGACTGTGGCCACTGGACAATTCTTGGCCCATACAAGAGGTTCAAAGTGTTTTATGGGTTTATATTATTAATAACATTTGTTTAAGATTTTCTTGAGAACTGCAATGCTCAGTATGTGACATGACTATAAAAGCAATCAGTTACAAAAGGTGTTCTATGGATAACATAAGAATATCTGGAGACAATTTTGAAAATCTTTTTTTACACGATCTATTTTACGACATTGTCTATATATTTTGTATATGACTCTGTAAAGCTGATATTTTCTTATGGCTATGGTTGCTCAGGTGAGCGATGTGGCCCACAGGCCTCTTGTTTAGAAAAATAATTATGGTTGATAATTGTAACACCAAGCCATTTTTTATCTTTTAAGGTTAATAGGCAGGAAAGGAAAATGATTGTTTGGAACCAAATTTTATGATTTTTTTTTATTGATTTTGTAGGACCAACGTAAAATACAAGAGAAGCTTGCAAAGGAGAAGGAAAAGGAAAATGAGAAAATACAGAAACAGAAACGGCTAGACAGATTAAGAGAACAGGTGTCAATATGTACTGTGTAATATTATAGTTAGTTATGATAGTTCACCTGCATGGTTGCTCACTTTTTCGGTCCCCTGAGTAAACTCAGGTGACCTTTTGCTATTCGTTTTCGTCCGTCGTCGTGCGTTAAGATGTTTAAACTTTTACTTCTTTTTAAAAACTACCAGGCTAATCATTACCATTTTTTTGTGTGAGGCATCTCTATGGTAAGGGAAAACTAAATTGTGAAATTCGTGGCTCTACCACGCCCGGGGCACCAGAGGTGGGGCCAAATATGCAAGAAAAAGCCAAATTTTAAAAAATCTTCTTTTCTACTCCCATACATGTACATGTGAGGAAAAAACTGGTTGCATGGTTATGATATCCTTGAAGCCCTCTTACAAAATTGTGAAATTCATGGCCCCTTGGTCAGGGGTACAGGCTCTAGGGTGGGGCCAGTATGGCCATATAGTTAAAATGTATTAAATCTTAGAAAATCTTCTTCTCTACTTCCATATATATTTGTTAATAACTAAATGCATGATTATGATGTACATGAAACCCTCTATCAATATTGTGAAATTTATGATCCCTGTGTCAGGGGTTCAGGCTCTAGGGTGGGGCCAGTATGGCCATATAGTTAAAATGTATTAAATCTTAAAAAATCTATTTGTTAATAACTTAATGCATGATTATGATATCCATGAAGCCCTCTACCAAAATTGTGAAATTCATGACCACTGTGTCAGGGGTTCAGGCTCTAGGGTGAGGCCAATATGGCCACATAGTGAACATGTATTAAATCTTAAAAAATTTTCTTCTCGACTCCCACACATGTGGGCAAAAAACTGAATACATGGTTATGTATCCACTAACTCCTCTACCCAAATTGTGAAATTCATGGCCCCTGGTCAGGGGTTGAGGACAGGGGGGGGGGGGCAATATGGCAATATAGTGTTAAGGCATATAATGTTTAAAAATCTTCTTCTCTATTCTGAAAAACTGACTTCATACCCGGTAATTATGTTTACCAGGAAGTCCTCTACTAAAATTTTAAATTTCTCTATTCTGAAAAACTGACTTCATACCCGGTAATTATGTTAACCAGGAAGTCCTCTACTAAAATTTTAAATTTCATGTCCCCTGAAGTATGGGTTTTGACTCTAGGGCAGGAACAAATGGATGTATAGGTGTTATTGCATGTAATGTTTAAAAATCATCTTCTTTACTCCCACAACTGAAAGGAAAACTGAATTCATGATTTTGTAGACCAGATCTTTAAGTTTTCCGCCAAAATTATAGGTTTCATAGTTTTTTTTAAAGATTTCAGGCAAAAAGGTCGTCGTCATTACAAATTTATAATTTTTCTACTCCAGAATGAAACCTAATTAAATGCATATATGAGACTCCTCGAGAAGTTTTTGTATGGGTTATATGCTACTCATGATCAGGTGACCGTTAAGGCCTATTGGCCTCTTGTTAAAAATTTCATTTTACCCAGATTTAGCAGGGTGTATGGATATGAACACCCAGCTTGTTAATCAATCAGAACTTCTCTTACATGCTACTTAGAGAATAAAAGGTTGTTGGTGCTAGAAAACACCAAGTAACAAAGAAAGAATAAAAAAGTGTGCTATTATTTTATTGTCTGATGTTCGCTGACATTTGATGATGTTCTTCAGGTTGATATTGAGGTTGATCGCGATCCCAGCAGACTGTTGAAACCCACAGCAGGATGGACATCCAGACTGAAGGACAAGGGACCATCAGGGTCAGGACCCGTCATACAAATGCCACACAGGTATATACTTCATAGCTCATATAAGGTGTATATTTGCGTAAATATGAACTGAGGTTAAAATTAAGTATAAAGATTTGCATAAATATGATTTTTTTATGAAATTTAAATTTAGTATTAAGATACTTTAATTTACAAACATGGTGATGATGAAGAGTCCATACTTCTCAGAAACTGGGGGAAAAAGAATATAAAATAATTAATCTAGTTTACAGTGAGAAAGGACAATGAATAAAGCAAAAACGTAGTCTCGCCTGTTTTCAAAAAAACTAATAGCTTTATCACAAATTAGGTCTGGTACGCATTGATAAAAATTTGATTACAAAATCAGGCATGGATGTGTTTTTTTGGTTCAAAATGTAAACGTTAGCTCTGTATTCCAATTTTAGGTTGCTTTTTCCATACTCTAAGAGAGTGTTAGAGATTTGGTCTAACAATCCCATTTGAGAAATGATGCCATTGTCACATACTGGTAGTTGTTGAACACTTGGCAAAGGAACAATTGCTATCTGGATTGTTTTTTTTTTTTGGGGGGGGGTGTAATTGTTATAGATTTTTTATATTGGTAATAAATTTTATTTCTTTTTTCTTTTGACAGGGCTATCCCTTCCTGGCGCCAGGGAATGACATAACACCAAATAAAAAACAAATTATACTTTGTGCATTATTCATGAATACCAAAATAAAATTTAAAAATATAATATATATTTTTATATCTTTGGATTTTGTCATTAACTTAATTTTGGAAACTTTTTTGTCCGATTGCTTAAATTCCGTTTAATTTCACGAACTATAGGAAATTGTTAAACAACACTAATGTGCATTCATTCTTCTAAGTACAGTGGGGCCTCAGATATCCGGACGCCAGATAACCGGACGCTTCAGTTTACGGACGATTTTATTTGGGAACAGATTTTTTATACGTTATTTTGTCTCATTTATCCGGAATTCCGCGTTCCGGATCCGGACGGTCTGTTTTTACTACAAAACACTGATTTACTACTAATTCTGCTTCATTTAACCGGACGGTAAAATATTATGATACCCTACTCAGTACAAAAGATTACCCCTGTCAATTAAGTTTCACATCTTTTTACGTGCTAGACCCTCATGAGTAGCTTGTATAAACACACTGACTTCCCAAATCACTTTCATGGAAAATTGCAAACAACAGTGTATCACACACATATCACAATTGGACACAAAGAATTTAGCTAGATTCGGTTATCATTATTGTCCGGTTAATATTTCATGACAAAATAATAAAATAAAGCCGAGTTCTTTATATCTAAAAACGTTCATGTCGTCAGACAACTCTAGCATGTGTTGCTATATGGAATGAAAGGCAAATAAAACCTAGTATCAACACTGGGAGCCATTGTATACAAATACATTATCATTCATGACAACAATAGACACATTTCAGATATCCGGACGCTTCACCTATCCGGACGATTGGACTTGGGAACCAAAGCGTCCGGATAACTGAGGCTCCACTGTATTTGATTCTTTTGGCGATTCCAGTGTAACACTCTCCCACCATCATCTCACCGTCACTAAGGATACACACGCCGCGTGGATCTTTTATTCCTCCTTCAGGAATGATGTACCTCAGGAATCGTCCGCCTTTGTCCAGCATGTGAATCTTGTCACCTTCAAAGTCAGTAACGATGACGTGACCGACAGAATCAGTGGTTACCGTAGAAGATGAAACACCCGAGTACGAGTACCGGAATATGCCTAATCTATCGACAGCAATGACTGCGTCTTTCTCCCAGTCAGTTACAATGATGTCCCCGTTGACATTCTCAGTGACGTAAGTCGTCTTTTTGTACAGAGGTTGACCCTGCGAGTCGTACTGGATTTCCTGGAGCACGGTACCGGTACTGCTGTATCGGACGACTTTGGACTGATCGTCTTTACGGAGACAGACCAGTAGATCACCGGACGCGGCGCTTGTGACGCCGTATGGCTTCCAGTCCCCGGTAGTGAACATCGTCACCACAATGTCGGTGTCAGATATCATTATCACGGCTTTATTTGGTTGGTCAGTATACACTACTTGTTTGTTGTACATACATAAGTACATGCCTAGACAAGTAATGCTGACGGTGTGGTGGAGGTGTCCCTGGAGATCAAACAACTTTAGTTCGTCTCTTGCTCCTCCCATCCACACTTTGTTATCCTCGGTAACGACCATGTCATACAGACGAGTATTATACTCTTCTCTAGCAGGGAACCCAGTGTCTATAACAGAAGTAACTGTTGGTACCTCTAATATTCTTCTACCCGGTAAATCATTTTCTTTGAAATTTTTTTCCAAGAGAGACTTTTTCTTTTCCTGTGTTTTTTCAACGTATCCGAAATAAGTTTGTAAATAATTTGGATCTATTTTGCATTCAAAAAATGTCGGAAATGAATACTGTGAGAACTCTTTCAAGGTCTCTTGTTTTTCAATCATTGGCTTGAATCTTTGTATTTCTATGGCGTTTTTTGATTTATGTAATTCGATTACTTTTTTGTTTATTTCATCCTTTTTCTCAATTAATTCTTCAAACTCTTTCTTTTGTTTCTGTAGTACAGCCTCGTGTTCCTTTTGTATGACATCCAGTTCCTGGTGAAGTTTCTTCACGGTCTCCTCGATCTGTTTGTGCCACTCTTCTCCCCGCGCTGTAACTTCATCTTTTCTCTTTTTGTAATTCAACGGTAACCATGACATCTGTTTTGTCGTATGATTCAAAATTTTTTCTAGATCCTGTTTGGACGACTGAAATCTTTCGTTTTTCTTTGCAATAACATTTAAAAGTTCTTCAGTTTTACCTTGTCTATTAAGTTCTTTGATTTTATCGGACAGCTCTGAAATGTCGTGCGATTTGTGTGTGATGGAAACACAAAGGAAGCATATTGGGACATCGCACGTTTTACAGTAAGCGGAACAATCGTTAAGGGGATGGGACTCACACAGGCATGTGTTTTCATCCTCCCTGCTGGTAAAATGCACGACGTCATGACCTGTTTTAGATTTCAAGCGTAAGTGAACTGGAATGCAAGAGTCACAGAGATTGACTCCACAACGTCTGCAGAAAAAGGACACTGGTTTCTGACACAGATCACACTCAACGAAATGTTGGCCTTGGGTTGACTCTTTGGATGCCATTCATATATTGTGCCATTAGAGTTTGCAAAATCTACAATGTATAGATAGAAATTTCTTTAAAGGAGTGTTTCAATCTATGAATAGAATTTTAATATAAGATTGTACTATATGTTTCATATTTAATTACTTGTTTTACTCTGCGGATGGAATTTTTTACTTTTGAATAAAAAAGGTACATATTTATACCCCATGCAATAAGTTGCGATGGGTATAACGCGCTTGACGCGTCTGTCAGTCATTCAGTCAGTTAGTGTGTCAGTCAGTCAATCCGTTTTTGTTTTTGTAAGTGCAACTCCTCTCATACAGCTGCTTTGAATTTTGTAATACTGTGTAGGTACATGTATTTAGGACACAATGTGTAGATATGCTATCACCAGGACATTCCAATTATTTTTTGGGAAATTTCGGCCATTTTGAACTTAGATTTATGGCCATATATTAAATATATATATACATGTAGTAATGAACAGTTTGTCAGCGAAATTCCTTTAACACCACATCGCTGAATTTTGTGAAACTATGTAGTAAACAATGTGAAATATATTACAGCGGAACATTATCCTCGTTTGTAGCCATTTGTTATTTTTGAATAAAGATGAAAATAATGGGTGGGCCTTAGTAAAATAGAGTGGTTGATTTTTATAGCTCATTAACATGTCACGTGACAACATTTTTCATTCCAGTGTATTCATTAATCAAGTGTGATTTAAGTTATAAAAGTAAACAACAATCATTTAATTATAATGGAGAAGACAAATTGAATTTTTAAATGTTTTTAATTTGAGATATTGAGCGCATTGAGGTACAATTTTCTTCTTCACATCTATAGGATTTTTTTAAATAAAATACAATAACTATTATATGATTTTTTTTTAAATACAATAACTAGTAAGTAGTTGAGGAAGAAAATGTACCATATATGCTCTCATATATTTTGATCGCTTTAAAAAGTGGGGGGGGGAGGGAGGGGAGACGAAAATATGGGGAATTGGAAGTTAACAGTGTACCCCTGCCAAATCTTTAGTTTTATATCTTGCGTAGGATTTTCTTATTCTGGGTAAAAATAGTATTCCATAAAGGTGTATGCAAAAATAAGTGTAAAATTCGAATACTTCACAATATTTATTTTTTGTAATTCTACCGAGGGGCCATATGGCACAATATCTTTTGAACGCCCATTATTGCTCAGGTGAGCGATGTGGCCCCATGGGCCTCTTGTTTTGGAGCTATTGTCGTTTTAAAATTAAATAATTTTGTGTTTTTGATGCATATCCAGCCATTTACTATGTGGAGCAATGTCAAGTAATGGGGAAGCGTTGGGTATGCGAGCTTGCTCATTTTTTCTTTAATTTTATTTGTTGTTGTACCTTTTTGCGACTTATTAATTAAATTTATTATTTTAAAAAAAACCACACAAATTAAAACAATGCATGCGACTGGTTTTCTTTTTGCGGTTGAGATAAAACTTTAGAACTTTGTTAAAAAGGACTCCGATAAAAATTTAGTTCAATTGGTTACTTGATAAGTACATTGAAAACATTTTGATTTGACTGTAAAAGAGCTGATGTTTTTGTCCATTGCAAGCTTGGCCATATACAACAACTTACAAGTAACTATTAAAGGGTTTGTGTAGCTAAAGCAATAGATACTTTCTTTGCAAATACTTTGCAAAGTATTTTTCAAACACTAGATCTCAGCTCAAAAGTTTTCATAAAATCGAAACCAAATAAAATCGAAGACAACAGTAAGAATGATTTTTTTTTGTCCTTCACATGTGTCATTGTATGAAAACATGTATTACTAATCACAAATGTATGGTATACGCTTATTCTCGGAATGGGTGGAGGGGGAAGAGAGTGTATGTAAATGAGGCCAATATTTCTGCGAGGGTGATAACAATTCAGATTATATATTCACATATAAACTATATCAGCAATTTCTTGATTTTTCTTTAATATTTTCTTTTTATGGTTTTTTTTTTCAAATTGCGTAAGAGCAATAGACTAAACAGCGAGTAAAATGTTGAGACTTTTCAAGAGACTTCCTCTTCAGAAAAAAAAAACTGTATCACCTACATACCAAAAAAGCTTTGTTCGGACCTTGATCAAATATAATTGATTTAAAATTAACTTCCAACAAAACGGGAAGTGGATGTAAATTTTTCTGATTTTTCATTAGGTTGACGCAGATCAAACAACAATCCTACGAAATTCAACTCTCTTAAGTAATTTCACTACATGTAGTTTGACTATTGAATGGAGATGACTACATGTATTTGGAAAGTGTTTATCGTCAACAGCAAAAAAGATAATCAAGACATCGAAACTCACTGAATATTTTGCCAGAACAACAATAAATTAATATTAATTTAATCATTTTTAATATTTTCTTCCGAGCAAAATTCTGCATGTACATTTAATTAGAAAATCGCCTCTCCTATTTCCTGCAATCGCCTTTGCCAAATCTTAAGCACTTGCTCTACACACCCCAACAGACATTTGGAAAATTCCATTATCGGCGCCTTTTGTACACTCTGTATTTTACATTTATTAATACATATTCATTAAATCAACGAGTTTATGAAACTTTAAATAAAGATGTTCTCGTGTTAATTGTTTTTCTCACATACATGATGTATTTTATCAACTAACGAATGAGACAAGGACGATGAACAAACAACTAAATTATCTATTCAAAACGTAGATATACCTGTTACATTAGTTCTCAAAATGAGTGGTTTGAGAGAATCCAAATACTTTTAAAAAGCTATGTCATCTAACGGGAAATTGCTTATGGACCAATAATCGAAACACTAGACCTTTGCCATTTAAACAAACACATAATAAAGAAAGAAAAAAAGTTTAATTATACAGACCTCTAAAAAATTATTCCTCTAGAAGTTATTCATTTTCTGATGTAGCAAACCAGTTACCAGACCGCCAGACCTTTTCTGTTTGATTTGTCGGCCAACCCAGCCAGGTATTTGTTGCATCGGGGTACTCTATAGTACAAAACCGTTTTTTTTTTTATGAAAAATTAGCCAACTTTCTGAACATTTCATATACTGAATATGAAAAATAAAATTTGTTTATCTTTTTACAATAGTTTTTTGTCTTTGTTTATTCAGTATTAGAATAATATGTATATGTAGCCCCCACATTGTTCCTCTAAACCACCTGGTTTATGATATAGGGGTGAAAAGTGGTCTATTATCTACTTTATCTTTGAAGTGTGCATCAAACAAATACAGGGCAGTGTAGAGGACCTATGGGGCTACTATTACCCGGTCTCAAATTTGGGCTGTAGGGGTATCACCAAGTGGCTCCCAGGGGTTCTGGCTCATTTCAGGGGTTGATATCTTACTTGAGTTTGATCACAGTAACTTGGAAACACTAGGATTAGGTAGAGGCCCTCAAGAGGTATTCATAATAAGCGTTAGAGGGTACTTTGACCCCTACAGAAGTTCGGTTATCTCACCCGAACTTTGTCATATTTTAACATTTCACAACGATATAGGGGTGAAAGGCGGGCCATTATCTTTTTTATATTTGAAGTGTGCATGAAACAGATACCAGTGCGGTGTATTGTACATATAGGGGCGGCTATTATTTCCCGGTCTCTAATTTGGGCTGTAGGGGTACCACCAAGCGGCTCCAAGGGGTTCCGTCTCATTTCTAGGATTTACATCTCACTTGAAATTGATCACAAGGGGTCATAAGTGCCCTCTAACGCTTATTATGAATACTTCTTGAGGTCCTCTACCTAATCCTAGTGTTTCCAAGTTACCGTGATCAAACTCAAGTCAGATGTCAACCATAGGGTCCCAAACTCGGAATGAATAAGTTTTACAAAAGTGTTTGACAAAACACTAAAATCATCTTTCTTGTATCGTGCGCTGTTTTTTTTTTTGTAAAAACGTAAAGAGTATCGAATAAAATTGATATATAAGTAAGTACATCTCTAATATTTAATCGTGCATCGCTGTACACTTAACACCATTTGCTAGAAATTTTGACCTGGAGAAAACACGCAATTCTGTCCCCATAAAATATGTATTTTATCATCTAATGGTAATCTTGGTCTTTGTTACATTCTAAATACTTCGAAGTTGTAATGTAAAGTTTTTAAGCGTTGGAATACACTGTTTACACTAATAGCCTAGTCATACGTTGCGCCACACCTGTGCGTTTATAAAACTAGTAATTCATTAGTTAAGACTCAATATGTCTATTTAGTCTTTTATAATGCCAGTTAATGGAAACGTTCTTAAAGCAAAAGGTTATGTTTTAACCCATGTCTCAGATATTGCATATCCACAAAAAAGTGTAATCCGGTACACGCTCTTTTGATTTGATGTAATGACAGCATTTAGGTTTGTAATGATAGTGTATCTTTTTTCTTCTAATCTGCAGGTTTGCCCACTGCCTCCAGATGATCTCAAGATAAGGAAAATAGAGAATATTGTCAATTCGATATTGCTAATGACTCAGTCAAGTCCATTGATGGTAATTTTTTTATGGGCCGCCGGAAGGCGGTCCGTTATTTGATACACATTTAAATATTGTTACTGCGTTTCTGCGGGATAGTTCTTTTTTAGTAGAATTAATACTATGCTTATTTTTATGAATTAAAAGTAAATTTGCATGTAGAAATATGTTTTATGCCTTTTAGAAAATATCACATATTTTTTGTTTTACTCGTAAATGAAAAGTAGGTCATGCTTTGTAGATTGTCGTATTCGGCGCGTTTTTATCGAGACTTTAATCTACTCGGAAAAATTCGGAGTTCTTCATTCTTTTCAAATCGGTATGCGGGACATACTAAAGACCTGAAATACTAAAGACCTGAATGTCATTAAATTTTATATAAATGATATATTTGAATTTCTATGTGCCGTGTCAAATAAAATGACTTTGCGTGTGTATTTATTATATTTCCATGTAAACAGTGGTAGAAAGTATCATGAAATGACATTATATCAATTATTTACGCAAGAATATGACAGAAATGAAAATTTGAATTGACTGGAAAATTTGAACTAATCCATTTTTATTTTATTATGACGTCCCTTGAAATCATTTATTAAACTAATGCATTAAGTTTTCATTCAATACAATGCAACAAAAAAACCCAAAATGGTTTGAAATACATAATCTCCAAGAGAAATTTCAAATGATGAGTTGAACTTTGTATTAGAGTAATGTACAAATCAATGTGTTCTCCATTACTTCATACTATGGCAATGATCATACAACTTCCGTTAAAAATGCTTACAAAAACGAAATCGATTCTTTATGATAATAGTAAAATGTTAAACTTCAAAAAAAGTTGCTAAAAGTATATTAAAATTTACCATAAAAATTAGTACAACCAACTCTTATTTTCTTCTTTGTGGTATGTTTTTCTGTAAACAACCAATGATTCATACAACAATTATATTTTTTGCGGCCCATTTGACGCTTGCGTCAATATGATTTCTTGTTTGGTCATGTGATATATCTACAACTTTACCTCTATATGTAGATATACTTGGTTTCAGCTGATTAAAAGGCATGCAAGGTCATCTAAATAACTACAATGTCTTGTGCAAAAATGTACAAACATGCACTACCTAGAATGTCGATTGTACATGTAGCAACTCATTCATTCATTTGTTACATGTGTATTTCTGACGAAATTTGATCTTTGTTCAATATATTTGATAATTTTCTGTCCATGGGAAAACTCAATGTTTCTGAAGTAGCACCGGTTGGTAACAAAGGCAGTTGGTTTTTGGTGTTTTATTACATTTTTCACGTGTGTGCAGACTTGATTGACCCGGGTTTCCGGATTTTGTTGTATAAGTTACATTGCTAAAAAGGATATCACATGTGACCTACCGTATAATAGTACATTTTTCATTTGTGAAATAATTTTACAAATTTGCATTTTATGGCTTTTACAGTAACTGAAAGTACACGCACCTATCTTTTGCCATTGTATGTATAATAAAAAAGAAGTTAAAACATTGTGAGCTGGGTTTAAAATTAGTAGCATAATAATGCTATATATACAATGTTAGAGAAGATTACATTTTCAGCATCACGTAAAAGCACGTTGTTAAAAAAAATTGCATTAAATATATGTTTAATGAATGTACAATTGTTGCAAAAATTGATTCTCCAAACACTTTATGTTTATTCTATTTGTTTCTAGACCATGACATTAATAAATATTTCTTAAAAGGAAAACATGAGGATTATGATGGAACCTTAAGTAGCAAGGGACAGTTTCGGAAAAAGTACCTGGTCCTTATTTTTGTTAAATTGAGAGTTGCTGTACTTGGAGGCTAATGAGTGTTGCTAAAATTCATGAAATGATCTTTAATGATTATCATTAGTTAGAGGGATGTCTCTTGTTGAAATTGATATGCAATACGTAAGCCCCATGTGTTAAGTACATGAGAATCAGAAGTAAAATGTGAAATTTGCGGCTCTGACTGTTGTGTTGACTTTACACAGTGAAAGTGCAAGTTACAGACGGCCAGTGTAACGTAGAATGATGACCCCCGGTCATTATTCTACGGGGGGAAAATGACTCTTTTGCCTGAAGAATAAGTGTAATTTGCATAAAAGTGGGCACACTCTACATGAAGAAAAATGATCTCTGTAGAATAATGACCCCCTTATAGATTAAAGAGATTCAGTATATTTAAGGTCTTCCGTTTTCCAACGGAAGACCTTATTGTTTTCGTTCGGTTTCTTTTTCCCTATTATTATTATTTTTTTTCTTACAAAATTTGTGCAGGCGATTTCTCGAAAATGGCTATGCCGATTTTCGTGAAACTTTCAGATCTAATAGATATTAATCCGAACTTAATATACATTTTTTTATTTTTATGACGTCATTTCCGTTCTTGAGAAAATGACGTTTTAACGATTTTCAGAGGGTCGGCTTGTCCAGGGATCTCCTCCTAAACGGTAAAAGATATTGAGTTCAAACTTTCAGGGATTGTAGACAAGAGATTGTAGATGTGCTATTTGGCATTCATATTTGTCATGCTCAAAAAGCGTTTACGCTCGCCTGGTCCCGAAAATTGAGACTAAAAAAACGTCGTAATTTTTAATGGTTTTCTTAGTTTGTCTCTTTTTTGAAAAATATTTTGTTAACACTTGTAATGCAAAAAAGATTTATATTTACAAGACCTTTCATTTGATATCAAGAAAAAGGGGCTGGCCCCTCAAATTAAGGGACAAAAAGGCTCTAAAGTCTTTCATCTGTAGCCCTTTACTGAGTGATATTTTGTGAACAGTTATAGAAGCAAATATGTTTATCTTACAGTTATGTATCTAATAAATGTAATGATTTTATCATGTGTTACGTAATTAGGGGTTTTTAGGGGCCAAAAGTCCAGAATTTTGATCACCCATATCTCAGAAAGGAAAAATATTTTGAAATAAAGTATAGAAGTAAAGATGCTCAAAATGATGTACTTAATAATATGCAATTTTCAAATTTTCGTTAAATGGCCCCTATAAGGAGTTATGGGATCGGCCCCTAAAACGTTCTTTCCTATATATCTCAAGAACGGTAACAAATTTCTAAACACTTGTTGAACAAAATGTGTTGAGATTTAAATGACCTTTTATTTGATAACAAGAAAAAGGGGCTGGCCCCTCAAATTAGGGGACAAAAGGGCTCTAAAGTCTTTCATCTGTAGCCCTTTACTGAGTGATATTTTGTGAACAGTTATAGAAGCAAATATGTTTATCTTACAATTATTTATCCAAGCAATGTAATGATTTTATCGCCTGTTACGTAATTAGGGGTTTTTAGGGGCCAAAAGTCCAGAATTTTGATCACCCATATCTCAGAAAGGAAAAATATTTTGAAATAAAGTATAGAAGTAAAGATGCTCAAAATGATGTACTAAATAATATGCAATTTTCAAAATTTCGTTAAATGGCCCCTATAAGGAGTTATGGGATCAGCCCCTAAAACGTTCTTTCCTATATATCTCAAGAACGGTAACAAATTTCTAAACACTTGTTGAACAAAATGTGTTGAGATTTAAATGACCTGTTATTTGATATCAAGAAAAAGGGGCTGGCCCCTCAAATTAGGGGACCAAAGGGCTCTAAAGTCTTTCATCTGTAGCTCTTTACTGAGTGATATTTTGTGAACAGTTATAGAAGCAAATATGTTTATCTTACAATTATGTATCCAAGCAATGTAATGATTTTATCGCCTGTTACGTAATTAGGGGTTTTAGGGGCCAAAAGTCCAGAATTTTGATCACCCATATCTCAGAAAGGAAAAATATTTTGAAATAAAGTATAGAAGTAAAGATGCTCAAAATGATGTACTTAATAATATGCAATTTTCAAATTTTCGTTAAATGGCCCCTATAAGGAGTTATGGGATCGGCCCCTAAAACGTTCTTTCCTATATTTCTCAAGAACGGTAACAAATTTTTAAACACTTGTTGAACAAAATGTGTTGAAATTTAAATGACCTTTTATTTGATATCAAGAAAAAGGGGCTGGCCCCTCAAATTAAGGGACAAAAAGGCTCTAAAGTCTTTCATCTGTAGCCCTTTACTGAGTGATATTTTGTGAACAGTTATAGAAGCAAATATGTTTATCTTACAGTTATTTATCCAAGCAATGTAATGATTTTATCGTGTGTTACGTAATTAGGGGTTTTTAGGGGCCAAAAGTCCAGAATTTTGATCACCCATATCTCAGAAAGGAAAAATATTTTGAAATAAAGTATAGAAGTAAAGATGCTCAAAATGATGTACTAAATAATATGCAATTTTCAAAATTTCGTTAAATGACCCCTATAAGGAGTTAAGGGATCGGCCCCTAAAACGTTCTTTCCTATATATCTCAAGAACGGTAACAAATCTCTTAACACTTGTTGAACAAAATGTGTTGAAATTTAAATGACCTTTATTTGATATCAAGAAAAAGGGGCTGGCCCCTCAAATTAGGGGACCAAAGGGCTCTTAAGTCTTTCATCTGTAGCTCTTTACTGAGGGATATTTTGTGAAAGGCTATAGAAGCAAATATGTTTATCTTACAATTATGTATCCAAGCAATGTAATGTCATGTAATGACGGTTTTTTAGGGGTCAAAAGTCCAAAATTTTGATCACCCATATCTCAGAAAGAAAAAATATTTGAAATGCAGTATAGAAGAAAAGATGCTAAAAATGACGTACTTAACAACATGCAATCTTCAAAATTTGGTTCAGCGGCTCTAATAAGGAGATAAGGGACCGGCCCCTTAAACTTTTTCTTCTAAGATATCTCAAGAACAGTGACGAATTCTAAACACTTGTTGAACAAAGCTCTTACACCTGTAACAAAATAGTATCTGGCCCCCTATAATGTAGACCCTGTTTTTTTTATTCTAAATCATGTTTAGCTCTTAAATAGCAAAATCAAGATAGAACAAATTCTAAAATCAGGCGGAAGACCTCCTCGTTGCTCGCAACGAGATCGTGTCTAGTTGTTTTTATTATTTCTGATATAGTATTTACAATATTGTAATTTTTACTGCAGTTTACAGAAGTAACAGAAATTATAATTCATATTCAGATAAACTTAAAGTGAAAGAAGGGGTATGGTATACCATAAAAATAAAAATCCTTCCGTTATAACAAAATACTAACGTATTGTATCGGGATATGGTTGTCATCTTAACGATTACATTTACATGTATCTATGGTGTTCCGATAGGGCCACTTCGATCTTTGCACTTTTGCCTTTAGGGCGAAAATGCGAGAGTGCGAAGTTGCGAAGGCGAAAGTGCGAGGGCGAAGGAGCGAAAGTGCGAAGATGCGACGTCGAAGCGCGAAGATGCGATGGCGAAGGTGCGAAGGCGGAGGAGCAATACTACAATCTAAAAGAATAAATCTATTCATGATCACAAATACAACATTACAACAAATGTTTAGAATATCAATGTTCATGTATTACGTATTCAACAACAATTCAAAATAAATGTTAATGTAAGTAATAAGGAATCATTCTTTGATTGTTATGAGGAGATCAGCTACAGTCAGTGCATGATCAAATCTACCATATTAATTTAATTTAATTAATAAAATAAATTTAATTACTCCCATGCTGTAATTGATCTCCTCACAGCAGTGAATGAATGCTCTTTATTCTTAATTACATGTTGGACATAAGTTGCTGGTGTGTTATATTAGATGTAATAAATACGAAGGGGTTTATGTAGCCATGTGCTGATATTGGAGATAGGAAAACTAGTAAAAGTACATGTATGATGTATACCTATTAACGAGTCTTCTTTAGCTTTGATAACTTTTATTGTATTATTGCAAAGGGAAAAAGACAATGAAAAGAGAGACAAATCTTAAGCGTTTATCTCACCTGAACTGAAAGCTCAAGTGAGCTTTTCTGATCGCATTTTGTCTGAAATACGTCTGTCTGTCCGTCCGGAAACTTTTCATATTTTAGACTTCTTCTCTAGAACAACGTGGCCAATATTCAACCAAACTTGGCACAAAGCATTTTTGGGCAAAGGGGAATCAAGTTTGTGAAAATGAAGGACCACACTTCCTTTCAAGTGGAGGTGATTAAGAACAAATGAAAATTAGTTTATATTTTCTCAAAACTCTTCTCAAAATCCAAGAAAAGCTAAAACTTGTATGGAATTATCCTCAGGTAGTGTAGATTCAAGTTTGTTCAAATTGTGATCCCCTGGGGTAAGGTGGGCCACAAATGGGGGTTAAATTTTTAGATAGATTTAAAGAGAAAATCTTTAAGTCTTCTTCTAAAAAAAACTTATATGCCAGACAAGATGTTACTTGTGTGGAAGCATCCACAGGCTGTGTAGATTCAAGTTTGTTCAAATAATGATTCCTCGGGTAGGATGGGGCAACAGTGGGGAGGTTGATTTTTTACATAAGACATGAGATAGATTCAAAAACTCAGATGTTATAATATATGGTATTCCATAGATGCAAGCCTATTGATCTTTCTTGATTCTAAATTGTTTAGACTGTGTCCCTTGAAAATTCTTGGGCCATACAAGTGGTTCAAAGTTTTATGTAGATGAATATTATAATAACAGTTGTTTAAGGTTTTCTTGAGAACTGCAATGCTCAATATGCGAAATGATTATAAAAGCATTCAGTTACTACATTGTTCAGATATTTTGTATATGACTTCGTTAAGCTGGTATTTTATTATGGCTTTTGTGCTTATGTGAGCGATGTGGCACATGGGCCTCCTGTTTAAAAAAGTAATTATGGTTGATAATTGTAATACCAAGCCATTTTTTTAAGGCGTCGAGCTAATGCTCGGCAGCCTTCTAGCGATCGTCTGGATTGGCAATCGACCAAAAATTCATGCACTGCACCGCCTTTTTAATGCGCATAAAAATAAGTGCCTTGAAGTATTAAACGTATTACAAGATTTGTATTCCTTTTATTCAACTAAATTGTGTACAAAAAAACCAACTTTGCCTCCCTGGTTATTGACAACTCATTGCATTAGTACATGTATAAATTTGCTTAATCAAGAAATGGCGGATGAATACAATAAGGTGCAATGTAAACATTCACTAAAATATTATTTAAGTTTATTGCTTACATTTTGATTGGAGACTGTGCCCGATAGAAATAAAATTTGATATGTAAATGTATTTGTTATCGGGCATGGTCTCCAAAATAATTATAAGCGATAAACTTATCCAGAGATTTTGTTGCAATTAATAAACACTATAATGCAGTTGGTTTGGTCGAGCATTTTAGATAGCACGTGTTGTGGATTTGTTTGTAAACAACCATAGCATAGGTAATCTTGTTTCAAACGGAAATTGAAATAAATAAAAGTATGTTTTATTATTATAATGAGGGACATATGTTAATGTATTCAAATTATGAGCCTGTGAAATGTGCAAAGACTTTTTAAAGCAGAAAGAAAATAATAATTTTTTTTTTAACTTTGAAATTTCTTCGATTTTTGTAACCATGATGAGTTATTGTATTATAATCTCATCACTACCTATTTTATAACGAAATATACTGATTATTGTTTTTAAAACAACACAAAACGTAATTTATTTCCTTTTTTATTCTAATATTATTTGATAAACGACTATATATAAATTATAGTCTGTCCCAAGTTATTGCTTCCATCGCTTTTTGATGATTTTTGATAAAATTACACATACCTGTGAAAGAAATTCAGTTGAAATCGTTAAAAGGGAATATATCCAAGATATCTTCATTGAACAATTATCCCTTTCCACTCAGAAAAATTCACAGGAACGAAAACAGATTCCTTACGGAGATTTATAATGGGGAATGTTTACATCTTTTCTCCATTCGGAATACACTCGGGATACCTCGCGCAATTTTTTAACGTTATCATCCGGGCTTATTAATGGCTGATACAATGCAAAATCTCCGTAGACTTTCAATTTTGGGATGTGTATTGAAACCTGAAGCGGTAGAGGGGGCGTTTCAAAACAGATAATCTGGGCATTTTTCCTATTATAGTGGATGAACGTAGTTTGAGCACAAAGGTATTTACTATTATTGAAATATCAAGCAAAAAGTGGTGGAAGCAAAAACTCGTGACAGAGTATAGTACAGAAATTCAAATTATTGATATCATTCTATATAAAAGAAAATGTCAGCTCGACGCCTTTGTGGCCGTTCCAGCCTTTGATTTATCTTTTCAGGTTAATAGGCAATAAAAAGAAAGGATATTTTGGAACCAAATTTCAGGATTTTTTTTTATTGATTTTGTAGGACCAAAGGAAAATACAAGAGAAGCTTGCAAAGGAGAAGGAAAAGGAAAATGAGAAAATACAGAAATAGAAACGGCTAGACAGATTAAGAGAACATGTGTCAATATGTACTGTGTAATATTATAGTAAGTTATGATAGTTCACCTGCATGGTTGCTCACTTTTTAAAATTTTTATTTTACCCAGATTTAGCAGGGTGTATGGATATTAACACCCAGCTTGTTAATCAATCAGAACTTCTCTTACATGCCACTTGGACAATAGAGGGTTTACTCCAGTAAGAGCTTGTGCTAGAAAACACCAAGTTACAGAGAAAGAATACAATTATTTATTGTCTGATGTTTGCTAACATTTTATGATGATCTTTAGGTTGATATTGAGGTGGATCGCGATCCCAGCAGACTGTTGAAACCCACAGCAGGATGGACATCCAGACTGAAGGACAAGGGACCATCGGGGTCAGGACCCGTCATACAAATGCCACACAGGTATATTCTTCATAGCTCATATAAGGTGTATATTTGCGTAAATATGAATTGAGATTGAAATCAAGCAAAAAAATCTGCATTAGAGTTTGTAAATACGAATGACGCTTGATTACGATACCGGTATACATAACATTGACCATTAAAACCTATATTAGATTGAAGTATGACTTTACTATGCAAGCGAGGAATTACTTGACAACACTTAAAAAAACCACTTATAAATAAGCACTTTGATTTACAAACACTGTAATGATCAAGATTTCATACTTTTTAGAAACCGTGGAGAAAAAGCAGATAAAATAATAGTTTATACCGAGAAGAAACAATAAATAAAGCAAAAACGTGGTCTGGCATCTTTGCGAAAAGCTGACAGATTATCACAAATTAGGTCTAGTACGCATTGATTACAAAATCACGGAGTGGATATTTTTTGGTTCAAAATGTTAACTTGGGCTCTGTATTCCAATTTTAGATTTCCTTTTTCCATACTCAAAGAGAATGTTAGAGATTTGTTCCTACAATCTCATTATGAGAAAAGATGCCACTGTCACATATTTGGTTTTAAACACTTAGCAAAGGAACAATTGCTGTCTGTTTTGGGTTTTTTTGTATTTGTTATAGTTTTTTTGTTTGATATTGGTGATAAATTTCATTTTCTTTTTTTTTTTTAACAGGGCTATCCCCTCCTGGCGTCAGGGAATGACGTAATACATGTACCAATTTTAAAAAATTATACTTTGTGATTTATTCATGAATACCAAAATAAAATTTAAAAATATATATTTTAAATCTTTAGATTTTGTCATTAATTTTGGAAACTTTTTTGTCCAATTTTTTTTATGACTCCATGATAGAAGGTTAAAGATTATAATTCTGTGCTCATCGATTGTTAGTCACTTCAAATTTTTATGGTATTCTTTCAGTCATATTCTGCCATCGCCAGTTACTATTTCACTTGTATGCTCAGTACTTAATGTTGTGAATCAGTTACACAGCCAATTGTGCCTCACGTGAAATTCACGTGAAATGAGCTTCACGTGAATTTCACGTTAAGCTTCACGTGAAATACACGTGAATTTCACGTGAATTTCGCGTTAAGTGAATTTCACGTGAATTTGTTCACGTTAATTTCACGTGAATGTGTTTCACGTGAATTTAACGTGAAAATTTCACACATTTTTCACTAAAATTTCACGTGAAAACAGTTTCACGTGAAATTCACGTGAAAAATTTCATGTGAATTTCACGTGAAATTGTTTTCACATGAATTATTTTTCTTTTCCAAAAGCATGTTCACTTTTCTATTATAATTTCTTGTTTTGCTTTTATAATTGCTTTCAATATGCATCCTTTTTTAAGTACTGTCAATATTCGGAAAAATTAGACTGTTTATCATATTATTAAGAATGACTACCATACTTAATTCATTATTGTGAAAGGAATATACAACATGAAACAAGATCAAATTGGTAGCATCAAATTTGCATTTATTTATTTGGGTTTTTAACAACAATATGCATCAATTAGTACGCAAAAGACAAATATTTCTTTTAAATTTATGAAATATATGATGTATGTTTATCATGAAAAAATAACTTTTGAAATAAAGATACATAATAAGCCTTTTTTTGAAACTATCATTTGTATACTTTTTAGTATTTTTTAAAAATATACAACAATAAATTATATGACTAATACAAGTATAACAAATACTAATATTTTATTGGCACAAACACACTTACAATAATAGGCAAAGGCCTAAGATATGTATAAACAGAATATTGTTTACATAGATATATCATTATATTTCCCATTCACATAAGAGGAAAAAATTTCTGATAGATAACAGAATTTTCATCAATTTTTAGCAAATAAACCCCATATCTCACTACAAAAGAACTGGTGTTACTATATAGTCAAAAAGTTTTTCTAAAAGTTTACACAGGTTTTCTAGTCCAATTGTCTTCTTGATCTTATAGTAAGCTTTTCTGGTCTTTTCCATGAGAACTGCTGTAGCAAAGTTATAAACAGTACATTACATATTAAAGTTAAACCAAATGACAATATTTTGACACAGTTTGAAGTAAATTTCCATTATAAGTAAATTAATTTATCAATACAAGATTTCACATTTGAATTAAATAAAAGAACTTTTGATTTTTCAATATTGACCTGTAATTTTGATTTAGAACAATATGTTTCAAGGGTGAACTGTTTCAAGAATATTTAAACAGTTATGTAAACCCATTTTTGCTTTCAGGTAGTAATACAATATCATCATCATATAATAAAGAGTTTACATGTATAACAATAATAGAAATACAAACCTATTTAACATGTATAAAAAGAACAGAAATACAAACCTATTTTATAACAAGAATAGAAATACAAACTTATTTAGATTAGAAAAGGTGCTTTATACACAATAAAGGCACACAAAACTGCTAATGCTATTCTATTGTAAAACTTTACAAGTGATAAGTGAACATTTCAAAGCAGAATGACTACAAATCAAAAATAACACTAGTTAGATAATTTTCCAAAAAATAAGGCAAGAATCTTTTGCTGTTGTCATATGTAAACATTACTGACAAAACTCATTGGTTTTCTTTGAAAAATGTCATTATAATGAGATTTTTGCTGTAGCAAATTTTTCTTTAATTTATCTATTTATTAATACAATGTTATTCCAATTGGTAAATTTTAAAAAAAAATCATTTACAAGACTTGGAATATTCATTTAAAAGTACCTAGCATTAATCTGCATTTGAACTAACTGTATCGATCTGCACCAACAATTATAATTGTAGCTTATCGGGTAGTTTGGAAATTCTAAATCTGTTAATAATGTAACCATTGTGATTGCTGTGCTTTAGAGATTTTTCATTGTGATTCTCTACAACTCTGCAGCCACCTCGTTTGCAGTCATGAATAACATGAACAACATGCCGAATGTGGCATGTTTTCTTAATGTGAGTCTCATTTGTTAACTGCACCACTTGGTTGCAACTTGTAAAGGAAATGTTGCACACTTTCAAAAAAGCTATCTCGTGTTCTGCTGTCTTGGTCTTTATACGTAGAAGCTTCTGAATCACTCCAATCCTGTCCTGAAACAAATATCGGAATATACATTACATACAATACCCTTAGTTCCTACATTATAACTACATTATTATATTTTTGTGATATGCTATTTCATTTGCTAATTTAAAAAGTTAACGCTTATATAAACCTTTTTTAATGATGTCACAATATCTCTGTTTAAAAAACATATCAACCTACATGATGTTATGTTTTGTTACATTTACATTTGGTACTGTTATTGCAGTTTATGATAAGAATCCGAGTTGGCCATAAAGCTCAATATAGCTATATGGTTTTCATTAAAAGTTGTATGTACAAAACCATTCTCCATTTGATGTAGACAATGTATCAACAAATAAAATCAATTTAATACTTTAAAAAACAAGAGGCCAATAGGCCTTAATGGTCACCTGAGTAGCATATAACCCATACCCAAACTTGTCTAGGAGTCTCATATATGCATTTAATTAAGTTTCATTATGAAGTAAAAAAAATTATAAATTTGTAATAACGGCCATCTCCCTGCCTGAAATATTCTTTCAAAAAGGACTATGAAACCTATAATTTTAGCGAAAAACTTAAAGATCATAATAGAGTGCATGACCTGATTTTAAAAAGTTGCAAGCCTCTGACAGAAAATAATAATCCCATATTTGTTAACTTTTAGGATAGGTTTTATGTGTATATGTTCTCATGGATAATCTACATGTAAAACAAGGTGGTTAGTATACATGTTTTATCTAAAACAACCTCCCATCCCCCATCCCCAGGGGCAGACAGAAGCTCTCCCTGTGGGCATTTAGACAAAAAACAAATAAACAGCTTTAAAAATCATCATGAGTTACTCACTTCTCCTGTGGTAGACCCATAAATTTCATAAATGAGATTCCTCTTATCATAGAGATGCTTCACACCAAAAATGGTAACGATTGGCCTTGTAGTTTTTAAGAAGAAGTTAAAAATGTAAAATTGTTAACCCACGACAGAAGTCATGCATGACGACGGACGAAAACAGATAGCAATACGTCACCTGAGTTTACTATAGGGGTTCTTTAATTTTTTAATGCTTTTTGTGATCTATTGTTTTACGTTATTACAAAATGCAACTTTTAATGCCAACTGTTTGGCAAAGGTTTTATCACGAATGACGTCTGATGTGACGACCTTTTGTACAAGGAGCAAGCGCTCTACCAAGTGCGGCTGTGATTTTAAAAAATCAATTTCAATACATGTACTTGGTAATAACTTTTAAATAATCTGTACAGTATGTTATGCATGATTAATTTATAAAATAAACAACATTTAAACATAAACAAATAATTTGATTGATTTAAAAATCCAAACTGGAATTTCATTAAAAGAATTGTAACTTGATTCATCGGATGTTGAATGTATATTATTTTGAATGGTATCACCTACAACACAATGAACATCATATAAAGTGCAAAAGTTCATTTATTGGCATAAACATTCAGCTGGTTGTGGTTTATTTTGTTCTCGGAATTATTTCTCTGAACATAATGTGCCTCTTTTAATGCTTAAATCCTGTTTAATTTCACGTAATATAGCAAATTGTTAAATAAAACTGATGTATCTTTATTCTTCTAAGTATTTGATGCTTTTGGCTATTCCAGTCAGAACCTCTCCCACCATCATCTCACCGTCACCAAGGATACACACGCCGCGTGGATGTTTTATTCCTCCTTCAGGAATGATGTACCTCAGGAATCGCCCGTCTCTGTCCAGCATGTGAATCTTGCTTCTTCCATCTGTTACGATGATGTGACCGACAGAATCAGTGGTTACCATTGAATATTTAGGACCGGAATACAAGTACCGGAATATGCCCAATTTATCGACAACAATGACTGCCCTTTTCCTCCAGTCAGTTACAATGATGTCCCCATTGACATTCTCTGTGATATAATACGGCAATTCGTACAGAGGTTGACACTGCGAGTCGTAATGGATTTCCTGGAGCACGGTACCGGTACTGCTGTATCGGACGACTTTGGACTGATCGTCTTTACGGAGACAGACCAGTAGATCACCGGACGCGGCACTTGTGACGCCGTATGGCCCCCAGTCCCCGGTAGTGAACATCGTCACCACAGTGTCGGTGTCAGATATCATTCTCACGGCTTTATTTAATGGTTCACTGTACACTACTTGTTTGTTGTACACACATATGAACATTCCATCGACAGTAATGCTGACGGTGTGGTGGAGGTGTCCCTGGAGATCAAACAACTTCAGTTCTCTGCTAGGTCCTCCCATCCACACTTTGTTATCGACGGTAACGGCCATGCTTAAGAGACGATTATTTTTTTTATCAGCAGGGAACCCAGTGTCTATAACAGAAGTAACTGTCGGTACCTCTAATATTCTTCTACCCGATAAATCATTTTCTTTGAATTTATTTTCCAAGAGCGACATTTTCTTTTCCTGTGTTTTTTCAACGTATCCGAAATAAGTTTGTAAATAATTTGGATCTATTTTGCACTCATAAAATGTCGGAAATGAATACTGTAAGAACTCTTTCAAGGTCTCTTGTTTTTCAATCATTGGCTTGAATCTTTGTAATTCTATGGCGTTTTTTGATTTATGTAATTCGATCACTTTTTTGTTTATTTCATCCACTTTCTCAATCATTTCTTCAAACCCTTTCTTTTGTTTCTGTAGTACAGCCTCGTGTTCCTTTTGCATGTCATCCAGTTCCTGGTGAAGTTTCTTCACGGTCTCTTCGATCTGTTTGTGCCACTTTTCTCCCCGGGCTGTAACTTCATCTTTTTTCTTTTTGTAATTCAACGGTAACCATGACAGCTGTTTTGTCGTATGATTCAGAATTTTTTCTAAATCCTGTTTGGACGACTGAAGTCTTTCGTTTTCCTTTGCAATAACATTTAAAAGTTCTTCAGGTTTACCATGTCTATTAAGTTCTTTAATTTTATCGGACAGCTCTGAAATTTCGTGCGATTTGTGTGTGATGGAAACACAAAGGAAGCATATTGGAACATCACACGTTTTACAGTATGCGGAACAATCATTGAGCGGATGGGACTCACACAGGCATGTGTTTTCATCCTCCCTGCTGGTAAAATGCACGACGTCATGACCTGTTTTAGATTTCAAGCGTAAGTGAACTGGAACACAAGGGTCACAGAGATTGACCCCGCATCGTCTGCAGAAAAAGGACACTGGTTTCTGACACAAATCACACTCGACGAAATGTTGGCCTTGGGTTGACTCTTCGGATGCCATTCATATATTGTGAAATCTACAATTTATAAAAAAATGTTTACAGAGAATAATCTCAATTTATAGTAGAAATTTAATATGCATGGACGATAACCTAGTCATGTTTAGAATTTAATTATCATATAAATATACATACTAGTAGTTTCATTATGTGGGTATCATTATTTGCTATTTAGTGATTTCAATTATGTCGGGCTTTTTCCCCAAGCGATTTTTGAATTGATGATTATAAAAACAAATCAAATACATGTATGTGAAATGAAACTGTTTAATTAAACAATATAGCACAATGAGACAGAGTTAAAACTATCAAAGAAACAATCATACTTAGGTACCATCGAATGTAACGAAAAAGCTTTTACACGTCCTGTGCGCGTGGTGGCGTTTTCGAAACATAGGACAGTCGTCTTCAAACGAAGGATCTAATTTCGGCGCGTTTTTATTTTTTGTTCGATTTACAAAGAAACTTTTTTTCAATTGTTGTACTTCTATATCAATCGTTATACAAATAAAAATTGAAAATAGGGATAGGTTATTTCAACTTGGTCACTATTATGAACATTGTTTAACCGTTCTATTAGTAGTACGATTGCCAAACACGGACTGAAAAACAAAATGCAGGACTTTGCTTTGATGTAATAAACACATCAAACTTCGCAATCTTTGAAACAGGTATTGTTCACGACACAGGTGCTTTAGGACAGGACCGACCCCACCCCCTTCCACCACATCCCACGCCAGGTATCTAGAGCCCCGGGACTTTACTCGTTTTTTTCTATAACTTATCCTTTTATGACATATTTGTAATCTAATGTATACATTCATTGCACAAAATTCCTTAAGGTATCCCACTCCTCAATGTTGTTGTATCAAGATTTTCTTGAGAAGTATATCATTGAAATCTGTAGACAAAACAAACTTAAAAAATACAAACATAATGGGGGATCAGTATCCATCCCTCTGAGTTATGGCCAATTTAATTTGACCTTTTTGCACCTAAAATGCAATTTCATCCTGAGTAGGATTTGTTGTCAGTATATTTGATTAATCAAACTTATTTCTTCAAAAATTGTTTTTAATTATGCACAATGGGCACACTGAATAGAGGGATTAAGAAAAAAAATTGTACAAAGCTGCATAAATTTTTTTGTGACCTTTTTGCACTTAAAATAGACAATTTCTATAATAGTTACAATTTGATTTGAAATAAAAACTTTTTGAATATCAAGAATTTTATAAGATTAATCCAGTTTGCCTAAATATGTATTCAGTATCATTTGGACATAATATAACATGGGGGTCAGTGAAGTCAAATTTTAGATATAGGGCTTCAAAGGTAAAATTCTTGCAAAATTTGGCTTAAAAAAATCAGACATGTTCTATATATATGCATGATTTTATGCTAAACGGCTATCACATTCTCAAGATTTGATTTTGTACATGTCACACAGAACCTATAAAATATGTTACAAACCTATCAAATGTTAAAAATGTGAATAATGAATAAAGTATAATAAAAAGAAAAGTATATTGAAAATTCATAAAATTGCTTGTTTCTGTCATTTTCGTCTAAAAAGCCTTTCGCACGAAAAAATAGTTCCCCAAAAAACTTGTTTGTTTCTTGAATTCAAATGGATTTTATTTATGGATGTTGTGTAATTATGAAATAATAATCTATCTGTGATGATTAAATAAATAAAATCATATTCATTTTAAATATAATGATCATCTGCGCAATGAAATCAAAACATGAGGAGTGAGATACCTTAAAACAAATTTTTTAAAAAAATCATATCTCCTCTATATATAGAATAAGGGCTCTTTCTGGCTGACTACGGAACAACATCGGTCTGTTAAAGTAATAAAGGACAAAGAAAAGCCGATCTTTACAAATATTTTCTCAATACTGTAAATGCGATCAAGAGAATGAAGAAATGTCCTATTGTAAAGAAAAAAAATTAAGAGGACTGTCAAATTATCTTTCTGATAGTGACAGTTGTTATTAAAGTTATCAATAATTTTACAAACCTTAACGATGGAAAGTTTTTTTTCGTTTGACATGTATCCGATCATGTTTCCTTGAGGCATCTGATCATGTCGTCGGCTATACGCCAGAAGTTATATCTGAATCACGGGGGCTCTTACGGGCTAATTATTTTATTACTTAATTATTTAAATCTGAAATGATTATACAAATAATTTTATATTCCTTAAACAAATATTAAAACTTAAAGAAAATATGATGTATTTGCATAACACTGAACGTTTATATAATTCACATAAACTGCTCCCACTGTGTACCTCGGAAATCCTTTCAACAAAAGTTTCAGCTTACACTAGTATGATAATATCCTTTTTATGCAGCTATTTGTGATTGTAAAAATCAAGTGTAAGTCACATTAAGGGCTCATGAATTTTGATGTTTATATTCTACGTTACTCTATCATAAATTGTATATAAATTATGGATTATTATTATCTTATTTTTATAATTATCATGATGGAATTGTGATTTACAGTTGCCCGCTCGCCCGAGGTACGGGCGACACAATATTCGAAAGACACTTGCCCGGTGGGCGTCTATTATTTCTTTAATTTAAAAAATACTTTGTCATTGCACCACAGTTTTTGTGTTTTACCCATTTCTATGAAAATGAAATGAATAAAAGTATATATCATAAAGCTACATAAGCTAGTAATTTTATCAAAACAGGTACTTCTATAATTTATTAACCTTGGTGACGGATAAATATGTGTCTTAACTTGCATTGCGTAATTTGTTTCTGCGATGATGCAATTTGTATATTTCACCCCACCCTCAAACTTGACCAAAGCAATGTTCCAACTCGATTTATATTTTTTAACTCGACTGTGCAGGGTTTTTATTTTACTTTTCAAGTATCAAGTTCTTATCATTATTTATCAAAACGGAAAATATACTCTTGACGATTTTTATTTTGTCGGAAAAATTGAAGGATCCAAGTTGGTAAAAGTAGAAATGCCTAATTATATAGACAATCATCTGCCTTGTAATAAGTGGGTTTGTCCTGTTACAAGTATGTAGTAAGAGATAGCATATGTTGAAGAACAACAAAAATGAACTACATTGAAGTTTTTTTCACTCTAAGTAGTTGAGCAAACTCTTTTCTACTTGACATGCGCACCTCCGGAATATTTTCGGTCTTTTTTCAAGGAGGAATAGAGTTCTAAGGTCTAATTTTTCTTGACCAATTCTGCCCCAAGTTCCCTTACGTCAAGTTTTGCTTGGTGGGTAATGTGAGTATAAAGGTGACGAGAATTACAGGGCAACCACATAATTCCCGCGTCAGTGTGGTATCTGTAGTTTTGACTATCGCCAATGCCCTTCGTTAAGAACCACTTTCGGTAACTCTCTCTTTCTCTCTCTCTCTCTCTCTCTCTCTCTCTCTCTCTCTCTCTCTCTCTCTCTCTCTCTCTCTCTCTCTCTCTCTCTCCACTAGTATAATGAAATATTACAAAACAAAAATATGACATTTATATTCCTGTGCATAATAATATTAAAGGTGTAATATTTCTACATGAACCTTAATTGAACCACCTGAAAGGATTCGATTTCGAACCCTGATCTGAACAAATATCTGAACAAACTAGATGCTGTCATTAGACAGTAATACCCGCACCAAGTGATTGCCCCTAAATAACACTGTGTTGTACCAGTTTAATTAAAAATAAAGGCCACATGCAAGTTCCGGTAATATATTTAAAAATTATAATTTTCATAACTGAGGGATGAGATCCCTTCCCATATGATAATACACATGAGCAGCAATTCATGTGCAATTTGGAGTTGAACTGTTTGCATGTGAATTTTAAGTTAATCAATAATCTTAACAATTCATGTCATAGAAAGTATAATGGTCTATATAATTATTACAAACAAAATTAAATTATGCCCCCTCTCCGCGGCGGTTGCCGGCCTTAGATTTACTTTTGTGTACCTACATGTACATAATCGTGTGCATGGAGTTGGAGTGAGGGGTTCAGTCCCTCCCCCTCCCCCCTCCCCCCAATTAAAATTCATTTATATCAATAGTAAAATTACCAAAAATACACCTCGGACTCCAATGCCCTTATGGACATGTAATTGCTTTTCAATGTAAGGTAACATTATTTTTTTTGGGGGGGGGGATATTTTATTTATACTTTATTGTTTATTTCAATAGGAAGTACGGTAATATGCAGGTGTCCTGCACCACCTTAAAGCTGTTATTTACCTAATAAAATAGTGCAAGGGGTTTTGAAGAATAGGTCATAAAAATACATGCATGTTACAAATACTAGTAACTGATCTTTGTCTGAAGTTACGAACACAACGCAGGTCTACAGGTCTCAATAGCGGGTACTAGTTTTACCCACCTCTTCGATTAGATCGTGTCACATGGTGTATATATACATATATGTGGTTTTCATATGTAGAAAAGGGTTAGTTAACATGCATAAACTTTTCTTTGTGATGATCAGCTAAAGGGATTCATATTGTGCTCTAATTGGATTATCATTATGATGTTGACTAATATAGGTAAGCATACTACATGTATAGGGAGTATTATAGTAGCACAATATTATGAGATACAAGTATGTACACTTTCTAAATAAGTGAACTGTAATGCACATCTATAGAACAGTCCCTATCGTATCCCAAGGTACGATGTGTCTATCCATTAAATCATCCGAAAAGTTCGAGGAGGAAGGTTTTTTGTGAGAAAAAAAAACGTCATTTTTTACCAATTATTTGACCCCCAGGACTACCAGAGAATTTTTGAAACCTTTGTACAAAACAACATGACACCCCCAATCAAACTCCAAGAGTTCAGTTTGCTAGTTTATAAGATGTAAGAGCAGTTTGAGAAAGTAAAACGTGATAGACGGACGGACGGACGGATGGACAGACGGACGGATGGACGGAACAGGGTAACAACAATATATCCGAACTTTCTTTAGAAAGTGCGGGTATAAATATCATACATCTAATTGTGATGTATAAATATAACTGACTATCACTGATTCAGGTTCTGGAAATCTACTTTATTGTGACACGATTTCAACAGATACATTGGTTTTAAAATATACCCTTAAACAACACGATAAAAATTGTAAGTAATAGGCATAAAACCGCTATGCATAATATATCATAGATAATTCCTTAATCTAAGTAGAGGGTACAAACTACATGAGTTTCCATGTAAGTAATTTTTTTCCACCTTTATCCATATTGATTATGAAATATTTTACAGTGTATTAATAACACTAAGATACAGTTTTATTTTAAAATAGGGATTTCACTTGTATAACTTTCAAAACTTGGAGTTCAATACTTTAAAGTATTTCACATATAACGACCATATTTCGTACCTAATAAATGAGTGGTCCGATATCTTAAATCATTGTATTATTTTGAAGGTGTTGTCAAATAAAAATACCCCGATAAGGAAATTTTCAAAATTTTGATTATTTAAAGAATGAATTCAATATTTATTTGTTTTATACGATATAAAATCGTGTGGGGCAGTTTACGCTTTATAAACCGCGAAGCGGTTTATAAAAAAGCGTAAACTGTTTCAAACCATTTTATATCGTACAAAACTAATAAATATTGAATTCATTTGTTATCATTTAATTTTTTTACTCTTCATTGTAAATGAAAACGGTCATTTGACCTATAAAATGACGTAAAATTGTACAAAATTCAAACGTAACGTCAGGCGTATTGATACGTTTTTGACGTTAGTCTTACTATGACGTAGGCAACATTCTTTATACGATATAGAATAATTTTTTAACCGATCAGAAAGCGCGTTACAACCAGAATTGAATTATTGTCCAATCAATTGCACCTTGAATTTTACATTGAAGTCTATGGTCAGCGTATGTTTTATTCAGAAGTTGTAAGATGTAACTTGAATTTCACACAGATATATTGGTGAAAATATGCATAAACTCTATCCTTTTCTAAATCTACTTAACTGCAGACATTTAGAAAAATTGAAATCTTCTTCATTTCATCATGGAAATATAAAACTCTCAAAAAAGTTTTAGGTGCAAAAATCCGGCTTCTTAGATGTAGTCGGTCATGTTAATTTGGTTTATTTTCCTTTCATCGTTATTTAACTAATCAAAAATGGTTCAAAATTGTTCAACACCCCTTCATTATACATTGAATCTAGGGTCGTGCCATGTTTGGTTGAAATTTTTTTATTAGAGACAGATGGACGCTCCATAAATAATACTAAGAAAAGCTGAATTAAGTTTTTAGCTGAGGTGGGCTATAAGCATAAAAATATAATAGGATACAGACAGGACAACCTTTCAGCACCGGAGGAGTTTCAAAAAGAAGTTGGAGTTATGTTCGAGAGAAAAAAAACCCAGGGAAAAACAGATTCATGTACATCTGTATTTACATCAACGATTTTTTATTCAGCCATATTGATTTAGGTTTTAAACTTTAAAGTAATTTGTCTGTACTTGACGCTATAAAACAACCTCTGATTCATTACACTTAAATAAAAGGAAGAAGACATGTTTATGTTTCAACCAGAAATAACCACTTAACGACTTCGTTTTTGACCATGTTTTTCTTTCGGAATTAAAAACTTCCTTAGAGGAGATTTCCCGTTTAGAAATCAGACACAAACTCTGTAAATATACAAAAATAAATTTCACTTACAGTGCACATCGGATGAGAGCAAATATTACAGATTATCAAAATTTGATAATCACGTGCTTGCTAAATCTAATGAAAAATAAAATGTTGTTTTTGTATCATCGTGGGTGACTTATTTTCACAAAAATAACAATTATTTGATAAATTATACAAAATTTGTTTTAAAAAATCTAATCTGTTATATATTAGATTTGTATAGTCATAATTTTTGACTGTATTCTCCTACAGCACTTTAAGCATTGAATGCTTATTTTTGGATGTCGTCGGTCCTATAACACACCAAGACTGTGCAGACAAATTGGTGGAGTTACCGCATTGTGATAAATTGTCTGCACAGTCTTGGTGTGTTATAGGACCGACGACATCCAAAATAAAGCATTCAATGCTGATATTCATGTTCCTATTGATGTTTATTTGTATGAAGTATGTGTGTATCGTTGCTTTTAAGCCATTATATACGCTCGTAGTCAAGGATATGAAAGATACATGGAACCGCCATATTCACATGTTATTTAGCTCGCTTCCGCGATTAAAAATATAGTGCCAGAAACTTTTTTGAGAAAAGTGTTTTTTATTATCAAAATATAAATTTGATTAAACGATTATTTTTCATAGGTACGTATCAAATTGGTTATGTAAGTTTGAACATTTCGTTTAATCTTACAATAATAAATATATTCAAAACGCATGATATGACGTTTATAAATATTTTGTGCTCATGCCGGCCGTGGAAAGGAAAGCGTATTCACGGGAAATTGAACGTCACAGACTTCCTATGCAAACATAAGGGGAAATTTACACTGCATGTATATATTAAGTAATATCGATTTTTAAAAAAAGTAGATATATAGATGCATGTTTGGTTTTGATATTAGCTGTATATTCAACACGCACTACAACCCTGCCATTGTTAAAAGTGTAATTGGCGTTAATAAGAAAAAAAAAATAGAAAAAATATCACATATTTGGTATTTTAGTTTTAAGGATGAATCACATGAAGTGAGAAGTGAGAATTCAGAATTCAACTTGAAAATGATGTGTTATTTCTTCGAATTTAAACATAATAATTGTTTTATCGCTTCTTCTTTTTAATATAAAACGGAAAAACTATTTCTTTAGAATAAACAGTTAAGTTCTAAAGCCTGAGTCAGAAAGTTTGTACTTGAAGTTATACCAAAATCCATTTTTGTTGATATTTTATTATGCAAATTATATAAATTGACATAAATGGATTAGGCAGCAACAATACCTATGTTCAAGTCCATTTTTGTTGAAATTAACAAAAAATTGCTTTATATTCCCAGGACTTAGAATGAACATCCCAAAATTAAATATAAAATTTAATTTGAATTTTTTAAAAACTCATTTAATACGTCGTTTGCTTTAAAATTACGGAAATGGTCACAGGGGTTTTTTATGCTTCAAATTTTAATAGTTACAATAATTGCTTAAGTAAGGTATTTCCTATGGTCAGCCAAAATTTTAACGTCAGTTTTCAATGAATAAGCTAAATAATTTTTAGTTTAGAGCTCACAATTATATGTTATGTAAAAGGCTTGTAACTTGACAACTGATGATATCATTTCGGCAGTCAATTGAAAGAACCTTTATTTATCATTGTAAACATTTAAATTTGGAAAAGTAAAATTTGAAGAAAAAAAAGATCGTGATCGTGCCAATTTAAACCAAGTTGCGGTATAATGCTAAAAATACCAATACTAATATATCCTTGAACTCCTAATTGTTGTTTCCAAGTTAATCTACTTATAAGCAATGTTAACTTGGGCGCATGGTAAATGGGCATGCATATCAATATCAAACCATTTTTTATATTTTTTATTTTCTAAAGTGGAAAAGTTACATTTTTAAAACATATAAAATCGTCTTTGCTCCGAGAAATTGGTAATATCTAACGCTTTACATGCCCCTGTCTTTCTGTACAAGACAGAGGCCAAGAACATTGAATATGAACGCGGATATAATCTAATCTGTTATATATTAGATTTGTATAGTCATAATTTTTGACTGTATTCTCCTACAGCACTTTAAGCATTGAATGCTTATTTTTGGATGTCGTCGGTCCTATAACACACCAAGACTGTGCAGACAAATTGGTGGAGTTACCGCATTGTGATAAATTGTCTGCACAGTCTTGGTGTGTTATAGGACCGACGACATCCAAAATAAAGCATTCAATGCTGATATTCATGTTCCTATTGATGTTTATTTGTATGAAGTATGTGTGTATCGTTGCTTTTAAGCCATTATATACGCTCGTAGTCAAGGATATGAAAGATACATGGAACCGCCATATTCACATGTTATTTAGCTCGCTTCCGCGATTAAAAATATAGTGCCAGAAACTTTTTTGAGAAAAGTGTTTTTTATTATCAAAATATAAATTTGATTAAACGATTATTTTTCATAGGTACGTATCAAATTGGTTATGTAAGTTTGAACATTTCGTTTAATCTTACAATAATAAATATATTCAAAACGCATGATATGACGTTTATAAATATTTTGTGCTCATGCCGGCCGTGGAAAGGAAAGCGTATTCACGGGAAATTGAACGTCACAGACTTCCTATGCAAACATAAGGGGAAATTTACACTGCATGTATATATTAAGTAATATCGATTTTTAAAAAAAGTAGATATATAGATGCATGTTTGGTTTTGATATTAGCTGTATATTCAACACGCACTACAACCCTGCCATTGTTAAAAGTGTAATTGGCGTTAATAAGAAAAAAAAATAGAAAAAATATCACATATTTGGTATTTTAGTTTTAAGGATGAATCACATGAAGTGAGAAGTGAGAATTCAGAATTCAACTTGAAAATGATGTGTTATTTCTTCGAATTTAAACATAATAATTGTTTTATCGCTTCTTCTTTTTAATATAAAACGGAAAAACTATTTCTTTAGAATAAACAGTTAAGTTCTAAAGCCTGAGTCAGAAAGTTTGTACTTGAAGTTATACCAAAATCCATTTTTGTTGATATTTTATTATGCAAATTATATAAATTGACATAAATGGATTAGGCAGCAACAATACCTATGTTCAAGTCCATTTTTGTTGAAATTAACAAAAAATTGCTTTATATTCCCAGGACTTAGAATGAACATCCCAAAATTAAATATAAAATTTAATTTGAATTTTTTAAAAACTCATTTAATACGTCGTTTGCTTTAAAATTACGGAAATGGTCACAGGGGTTTTTTATGCTTCAAATTTTAATAGTTACAATAATTGCTTAAGTAAGATATTTCCTATGGTCAGCCAAAATTTTAACGTCAGTTTTCAATGAATAAGCTAAATAATTTTTAGTTTAGAGCTCACAATTATATGTTATGTAAAAGGCTTGTAACTTGACAACTGATGATATCATTTCGGCAGTCAATTGAAAGAACCTTTATTTATCATTGTAAACATTTAAATTTGGAAAAGTAAAATTTGAAGAAAAAAAAGATCGTGATCGTGCCAATTTAAACCAAGTTGCGGTATAATGCTAAAAATACCAATACTAATATATCCTTGAACTCCTAATTGTTGTTTCCAAGTTAATCTACTTATAAGCAATGTTAACTTGGGCGCATGGTAAATGGGCATGCATATCAATATCAAACCATTTTTTATATTTTTTATTTTCTAAAGTGGAAAAGTTACATTTTTAAAACATATAAAATCGTCTTTGCTCCGAGAAATTGGTAATATCTAACGCTTTACATGCCCCTGTCTTTCTGTACAAGACAGAGGCCAAGAACATTGAATATGAACGCGGATATATTTTCTAGGTATTTAATGTGCAAAGAAAAATAACTCTATTTTTCGTGTTTACTTAATCCTCTTTTTAACTAACAAATTTGTGTTTGACACTAATAGAGTTAATGCAATTACATAACAATTAGCGGATTAACGCAGGTGAATAAATGGGCGTTCACATGGGCATTGGTCAGTTTAGGGATTAAGAAATATTCTCTGATTGGATGATTTATATACAGTATGTCAATTATTTAGATGGTCATGCCAGTAAAATATTATTAGATGTTTTATCTATAAAGTGCAAGAGATAGACTAAGAAAGGCAGAGTTCAATAGTTAGTGGTTAAGAGTCAAGTTACAAGTCGTCCGTCCAATCCGTTACGTTTTCCTTCACTGTCATATGTAGGTTATATTAAGTTAGAATTATTGATAAGCGAGTTTCTCCCTTTTTTATGTGTACGGAGTGGAGAGTTACTGTTTATATGATTGTGTTATGAAGTGGAATAAATGTGGAACAGCGAGTGTTTGGCTAATTCCCTAGTAATCGTCCGATATAGAAAATACCCCGGGTCCGGACCCCCCCCCCTTTTTTTTGAAAATGAAAACGTATAAAAGTTACTAAAAATAGGTTTCCCCCTCCCCCTAGTTAACAAATTTACACACACACCCGGAACAATTTTTTGATCCGTGCATTCGTGATTTGTTAAGTAGTTTCGAGTATAATATGATTTTCTAAGACCTAAAAATAAATAATCCCAGTCGTGAGGCCCAAGAATGAGAGAAAAACCTCTACTAGTAATCGAAAGGGAAAATTCTTTATCTCTTCATATGTAGATGCTACAACATGTTTTATAAATATGCATGATATTACATAGTAAGTACAACTGAGATAAAATAAATATTTTTCTGTAAAAAAGAGTTTAAAAAGAAATTTTAGAAAGGGATACAAGACTCACTCGTGATTTGTTACTCAGGCGAGCGATGTGACCCGGGGGCCTTGCATATAGATTTGGTCTTGTGTTTATCTATTTGGGTGATGAATAAATACACGTATCACAACTATCGTCATTATCAACAATTTCTTCTTTTTTTTATTATTATTTTTTATTTTTTGGTTGCATTTTGCAGTTTGATTTTCCATGTATAATTCAATGCATACTTGTACATGTACGTTCGATCAATATGTGCATTGATTAATTTTGAATGAAAACAGAAGGGTTTTGGCCAATGCATTTAGTGGTATCTACTATCATTGTGTTTGATCAACAATTCATTGTAGAACTACAATTTTAGAGTAAATATTTACAAAATTGAAACCACAAAACAGCTTTTTATCTAGTAATTATCAGTTTTCACGATACACTTGTGCGAATTCTGAAGATCAAAAGATCCTTATTGCTTCACCTCGAAACAGCTTACAATCGCTCCAGCATCCCAGGACAAAATTAAAAACAAAAGGATGAAATTCGCGCATTTAACCGACCCGTCTACTACTGCAGGCTAGAATATCAATAAAAAGTTTCCCCCTATTGTGATTAAGACAACGGAGTAATATTTTGACTAATAAATGGATTGTTGAGTATTGTATGGTAATCGATTTTTGACACACTGAATGGCGGAATTCTCACGTGTTTATACACTAGCACGGAATGCAGACCCCAAAAAAGCGATCTCTGTCACATTTCGTATGAGATCGTCAGAGATAGGGTGCATCTCAAACTCATAAATGATTGTATCTCATAAGATTATTCTCATAGAACAATTCAAAGACTTGTCGTAGCATGACTGGGGCATTTCCGAGTGATTTATCATTGGAAAACTTTGAAATCATACAGTTTTGGTATCAAATGGTATTCATTTTGTGGTGTGCTAAAAAGTGAACGAGTTTGTGTCGATATGTTTACTGGATTTCATGAACTCTTAAAGAGACAGGTAAGCTTTCTTTTTCGTTTTCTCGATATATAAACACCTTAGTTTCAAGAAAGCGCCATGTTTTCGTAGAGAAAATTGCGTAAATGAAATTTATAGTATAGTATATACATCTAATAAGTCGTTTTCTCTCTCTCTCTCTATCTCCCTCTCTCTCTCTCTTTCTCTCTCTCCCCCTCACACTCTCTCTCTGATATTAAAACATTTTGATTGATCTTTTTACAACATTTTCAATTATCTATAAGCACTTGCTACAATTCATGAGCCAAAAACACTTCTGATAATCGATATCACGTTCAATGCAATGTAAACAATTAATTTGATTGAACATAGCTCATGCCTCAAATCTATTTCTCTTATAACAAATTAATAATAAATTACAATTATTTCCAACCAACCATCCATTTTTTTGGTGTGGATAGATTTATTCTCTCTCTCTCTCTCTCTCTCTCTCTCTCTCTCTCTCTCTCTCTCTCTCTCTCTCTCTGACACTGCAAAAGACCCTCTCCCACGCACCTGAACAAAACTTGCATGAATCTCAATGTTGTAAAAATGGGAAAGCTAACTTGCTGTGTGATCTTTGAAAGCGGAATACGAAATTATTGCATTATGACAGCAGTGCCCGAATAACATCGTACACAAAGTCACGACATTTTTGTGTATTTACAATAATCTCTTCCTTATTGATAATCATGGAAGAAAATCATCCCCCAAGCCACTTGAATATTCTCGGTGATGAGCAAACCTTCATATACCGTGAATGAGGTATATCTCTATTTGACGGCCAGTTAGGCGAAATCGTATAGGATAGAGAGAAAAAGTGAATGAAAGATGATTTCTTGATTTCTAGCGGCGGAAGTGTAAATTTCATTGATTGACTAGATTATATTTATCTGACAATGATGTATGGACTTTTTATAATCCTTTATGGCACATTTTCCCTAAATTGTAGAGGTTTTTATTATTTATGAATATAATTCATTGTATAAATCGATATTCTTTGACTCTGCATATCATTGAAAGTGTCTTATTTTTGTAGAGAGAATCAAATTCAGTGACATCAGACTTTGGTACCGGAAATAAATTTATTATTCGGTCATGGCAAATGCAGTTGTTGCGGTCAAAGGTATGGGGTTTTTTTCTTACGGAAGATTTTTCCAAAGATACTTGTTATTTCTTATTGTAAGTTTTATTTTTAATTTTATTTTTAGATAAGAAAAGAATTATTTTTAATGTATCGTCTACAGGCTTCAATCTTCTAAATTTTATATTTATTTACCTATATGAGTTTGGGTGCAATTTCCTAAATAGAAATTGTCGACTATGATATATTATGAACATTTCTACAGTAGTATTTTGTTTAATTTTTTTTTTATATAAAGGATACCAAAATGTGAAATGAGCAAAGTATTTGAATACCGCATACATAGCTCTAGGTCTGTAGCTCACGGTATGAAAAAATGTCGGATGGACTCCCAGGGAGCTACAGACCTGCAGCTACCGCGTACCTTGAACGAAATATAAAATGCAAAAGTACTTTAAGCTTTATTGTCCTCCCTTTACCATTGCTGCATAGACTACAGTATTGATTATAATAGTTAACGCATTGTCACAAATTTATGTGGAAGAATTGAAATCGATAAAAATCACTTGATGTAGATTCACTGCATAGGTATAAAAAACTAGATCTTTTTTCAGTAGGGATTATCTAGGGATTATCAATAATTAAAGGGCGTTTACGATCTGCATAACGACTGTCAAGTGACATTTCTAAGAAAAACTTATAATGGAAATATACATTGCACTTATCATTGTGTTAGAAACTGGAGAGAGAGAGAGAGAGAGAGAGAGAGAGAGAGAGAGAGAGACGAACAGACCTTGCATGCGGGTGTAAACATGCAGAATCATTACGATTTCACTAAATACATATCGCAGCGAAACTTGATGAAAATCTTAAAATGAGCTTCTTTGCATAAAACAAATTTGTACTCATTCATCATTATTTCCCTTCCACTGTAAGCTTTACAGCGTATTAATATCTTTATATAGAAACAAATTCAAGTACTTCAAAACAATGCCATACAAAGGACAATAAAATTAATCAGTCTTTGAATTAATAATTTATTCTAACATCTTCGCTTGCAAAGAGATTTTTATTTTTTTTGGGGGGGGGGGGGGGGTCCAAAACTGCCCTGAACAGAGTGGATCTTGAATTTTTCCATATACATTATATATAGGCATTTCCAAGAGAAACACCTTATCTTTTTTGCCCAACTTTGAGCTTTATTGCTACAAGTAATTTTACCCGATAAAGTACCTGAATAAAAATATTCTATTGAGTCCACGTTCATTTACAATGAAATATAACAAAAAAGATTGTGTTATTAAAGGTCGTTTATTCAATGAACCAAATTTTTATTGTTTAAATCAAACAAGATAAAATCATTGATTAAACGACATTTTACTCTATCGAAACTTCGATTTCAAGTGTCTTCGTATAGAATTATTGGGTATTTTAAAGGAAGTACGAAACTTAAATATATCTCCATTTCTTATGATGTAACCTTTAGAGAAAACTCTCTATGGATCCGGCTCGTCTGAGCTTCTTCTGCTATGTGTACTTTTGATTCTCAGTAAGCTGAATAGTTTACTGTCTTCCCGTAATTGCTGTTGTACATAGGGAACCTTGTAGCATATCGGTAGCAGAAACCACTGGAGATGATTATGGCTTTATGTGATGCTGCAAAATGCACTAAATTTTTTAATATATTGGATGTATGACTTCCAACTGTACCACTATTCACTACAATTATCATATACGAATATAGAACTTAGTCAGTGGAATCCAAGGGTCTAGTCATGCATATATACGCACAGTGCATATTTGCCCCGTAGCTCTATATATATTGTCCAATTCTATCTCACAATTAAGTCGATCTCTGATAGATTATTTCGTCGCAGACTTCGCAGCTGAATGTCTTTTCTTTACATTATATGTATATACAGAGGTTGATGACAGTGTCATAGGGGGTGGGGGGGGGACTCTATATAGCTGATGGGGAAAAATAAAGGTTACATAAGTAAATTGCTGCTTTATTGACTCCATAAATCACGCCAAACAGCGATTGACGCTCCGATGGGAACCGGAAAAAATACTCGTTTCGTTCATGACAAGCACACACCACAAGCGCTTTGAACTGATGTTAATTGCCGGATTTTTTTTCTTCGTCGCCTATTTAGATTTTAACATCTGTACTTATTGTAAAAAGGGTAAGTCTGTTCGAGTGAATTACCGGAGTGATACCATGCTTTGCGTAATTAAAGCAGGGACGGACCACCGTGACGCCAAAAGTCTCCGACAGACTCCCCTCTTACTTGCATATTGATCAAAGAAGAAGAAATCAAAGGGATATTTACTAGACAAACACAGCAGAGACCATGTTTATTCAAGAGAAGCTGTCGTGACTAATGAGACGTTAAGCCGTAGAATGTATTTTGGAATGGTGGTGGTGGTGGTGGAGGGGGATAAGTGGTGGTGGTGGTGGTAAGTGATGGTAGGGTAAGTGGTGATGAGGGGGTAAGTGGTGGTTGTGGTTGATGGAGTAAGTGATGGTGGTGGTTGGGGGTAAGTGGTGGTGGTAATGAGGGGGTAAGTGGTTTAGTGGGGTAAGTAGTGGTGGTGGTGGGGGGTAAGTGATGGGAGGGGGGGGGGGTAGTGGGGATGTGATGGTTGTAATGGGTGCTTTCAAATATGCAACAAACAGTAATACCAAATTCCAATGTCACCATACCAAATGCTAGGAATGAAATCAAAACAATACAGACAAAAAAAACTAAAACATCGTGCAAAAGATAAGGTGATATAAGAAACGAACGATGGGTATTTAATTAAGGAATAAGGAATCATCGTTTAAGTATTTTAAAGTGGTAATTTTGGTCGGGGCGTGATCAAAACCAATAAAGCACCTAAGATTTGATCACGTCCGACCGAAATGATCACCTCATGATATTCAAAGAATTATTCCTTTTTACTTATATTTTTATAATTTTCAGCAAATGTACGATTTAATATTTGAATGAAAATAAACAATTTCCGCTTGCGCCCCAATTATACATCATTTGAATTTATTGGACTGTATATATAGAGTACAAAATCGTTACCTTGTCTTACATCACAGGCATAGACACTGAAAAATGAATATATTATGACATCGCCATATATAGAAACAAAAACATATGGAAAGAAATACACAAGAAAATAACATGCATGTTTACGGATTATATTAGATCACAACTGATTGGTTTCTGGTTTCAATGTCGATTAGTCCGCGGGTCTGACCGGAAATGTTATATAAAATGTTCCTTCATAACACGATCGCATGTACAACAAAATAACGTTCAATATTTATATAATTTTAACTCTTTTGCAGCGATACTTCCTCTTGTCAGGAAATTGATTATGTTTAATCATGACATCGAGAAAAAAATAAGTGAAAAATAAAATTCCAGGCCAAACTGCAAATCAGTTTGACAAAGCTTTCAAACTCCAAAGCTGTGCTACATGTACAACAAATTATTATGCTGTTTCAATTTCAAGATTCTTTTAAAATAAAACCAGTTTTTACAATCTCTTATCAAGAAAAAGAACCTTTTCAAAATGAGTAGCAAAGAACCTGGACAAATAAGATGCACTTTTACGTTTAAATCATTGGACATACATTTGTGCTAAATGAAACTGAAATGATGCTGCTTTTATGAGATAATAAAAGTATGCATTTTGAAAAGTTCCCAAAGTGTCAGTAGTTTTTTTTATTCTAATACACTCAGACTTCTGCGAATCTCAAATTCTCATATAGCCAAACAATATCAATAATTATAACAATATTTTACAAATTCACAACGAGAGAGAGAGAGAGAGAGAGAGAGAGAGAGAGAGAGAGAGAGAGAGAGAGAGTCGTCTGCGTTCGATACACACAATGACGGATTAAGAAGTATTACAGAAACTATGTTGTTCCATAATTGCCTTGGCGTTATAGGATCAGCAGTTAGCGATATTGACAAAACCTTGTAGCTGTGCAATAATACTTTATCCAACGGGGAAAAAATCTTAATAATGCATAATAAAACAATGCTATATGTTGAGAAAAATCTATAGATACGTCGTTTATATGCTAACGACGTTTCTGTAACAGGTTACCGTGCTCTCTCTCTCTCTCTCTCTCTCTCTCTCTCTCTCTCTCTCTCTCTCTCTCTCTCTCTCTCTCTCTTTCTCTCTCCTCTCTCTCTCTCTCTCTCTCTCTCTCTCTCTCTTCAATTTTTGCTATGGATTTCATTTTCACATTTGAATGCAACATGTCAATGCAACAAATCCATTTCATATTTTAATCGGCTGCGCTATATTATTTGAAATCATCATTCATTTCTGGTGAATTTTTTTGTATATTGGTTTCTATCGAAGAATGGTCTTTTGTAGAGGAAAACGCTAATCAAATAGTTCTGCAAGGTATCATTTTGCCTTCCACAAGGGATTTCATTTTACTGACAAAGACGCTTTTATTTATTTTACAATCTCACCATAATTATAATTATTAAGCGTTGGAATTATTAGCTTCCTGTAGGTTCCATTTATTCCATGAAAGAAATAAAAGTATTTCCCATGCAGCCATGTATATTTAAACAAGCATTATGCAAGAGACAACGCGCGGAAGAAAAATGTTCCTTGCACTATCTGTTAATTTTGTTTAGGATGTGATCAATAGCTAAACGAAACGGGACTCTGGGTTTTACAAACCATTGTCAGTTAAATTGGAATCCATTATAAGAAAGGAATAAGTTTAACCTTCGAAGCGAGGAAATCAATCTGTCAAATTTTGATATCATTGGTTTCTTTGCAGATGAAGGCTGTTAATGCAGAGCTATACAATTTCATGCTCAGATTCCCATAATTTGGAACGAAAACTAGATCGATGCTATACATATTTAAAAAAATTATTTAGCTTGGTCGTAAAAGAATCAATTATCGTATTGCAAAAATAAACTCTTTGGCTTATAATTGATACATGAAAATGTTTTAAAAATTGAGAGAGAGAGAGAGAGAGAGAAAGTGCGCGTGTGTATGTGTGTGTTTACTTATTTTGATCGCAATAAGTCGTAAACGAGGTTCCTTGGTGATCCATTGCAGATTACTGTATAGTTTGTTAATAAGAGTTACATCCCTTTGGACAGTAGCATTGTTGTTCTTTTTTGTTGGGGGGGGGGGGGTAGGTATTGTTGCTCGGATCAAAATTATAATCTACCTTTTCCCTAAATTGATCAATTTGGAACATTAGGAATATCATTATCGACATGTGAACGAATTGATGACGAAACGGATGCTTACTGAAATCTATTTAGAGATAGGAAGCATGGAAAGTAAAACGACATGTCGTCAGATGTCACTGTGGTCTTGATATTCTATGGCGTTAAAAATTATGAAGGAAAAGATTGTCGTGACCATAATTTTTCATCATGGTTTTTTTTCTAGCAGAAACCATCTGATGTTCATAATTAATGACACATGCATTGTAACTATTATCCAAAATATTTTTTATCTGTATTTTGTTATACGAAGTTTTGTTCATTCATTTTTAACCGGGTTTTCCAACGGAAAAATCCGGTTATTAAAATGGTGAAAATGGCGGGCGGGCGGGCGGGCGGGCGGGCGGCTGCCAAAAGGGTACCCTCATTGTACGGATAACTCCTCCTACAGTTTTCAAGATAGGAAGTTGTTCTTTTGCAGATCAATTGTATATATATCAGAGGTGTGCATATTGCTAGGATTTTGATTTCTGATAATTCATCGAAAAAATACCAGCTTTTGAACTTAGTCATTTTTTGGCAAAATATTGCATATAGGGTACCCTCATTGTACGGATAACTCCTCCTACAGTTCTCAAGATAGGAATTTGTTCTTTTGCAGATTAATTGTACATATATCAGAGGTGTGCATATTGCTAGGATTTTGATTTCCGATAATTTATCGAAAAAATACCAGCTTTTGAACTTAGTCATTTTTTGGCAAAATGTTGCATATAGGGTACCCTCATTGTACGGATAAGTCCTCCTACAGTTCTCAAGATAGGAAGTTGTTCTTTTGCAGATCAATTGTACATATATCAGAGGTGTGCATATTGCTAGGATTTTGATTTCTGATAATTTATCGAAAAAATACCAGCTTTTGAACTTAGTCATTTTTTGGCAAAATGTTGCATATAGGGTACCCTCATTGTACGAATAACTCCTCCTACAGTTCTCAAGATAGGAAGTTGTTCTTTTGCAGATCAATTGTACATATATCAGAGGTGTGCATATTGCTAGGATTTTGATTTCCGATAATTTATCGAAAAAATACCAGCTTTTGAACTTAGTCATTTTTTGGCAAAATGTTGCATATAGGGTACCCTCATTGTACGAATAACTCCTCCTACAGTTCTCAAGATAGGAAGTTGTTCTTTTGCAGATCAATTGTACATATATCAGAGGTGTGCATATTGCTAGGATTTTGATTTCCGATAATTTATGAAAAAAATACTAGCTTTAAACTTAGTCATTTTTTGGCAAAATGTTGCATATACATGTAGGGTACTCCATTTCACTGGATAAGGGTTGACATGGATTATGGATACAGTTTACATAAAAGAAAACCCGGTTTGCTGTCACATTGACAGCTTTTCACTTGTCTTAAAAAATATAACATTAATTGCGGGGATAAATGATTCATGTTAGATAACACGCCAAACCCTTCGGGCTTTATTGGATTTGATCACGTGACCAACCCGTATTTATATCCCGATATACATAAAAAAATGATACCTTATTTCTTAAAGAAAATGAATGAATAAAACTTCGTATAACAAAATACAGATACGTTTATTTTTTATGCCTAAATTTTGTTTTCATTACGATATCTAAATAGGTGTGTTTCAGCACAAGTCGGTTAGTTTTTGCACATAGAAAAAGTAGTGACCTAGATTATTCATGCGCTACTTTGACCTCTTGACCCATAATGATGTTATGCAGGAATATATAAGGGAAAACATTTGCAATTGTAAATATTGTTCTATACATATTTGGAAAAAAAGCAAAATTATACCGCTTGACTTTCAAAAAGGACTTCTTAAGATCTCAAACTGAACAATAGATCTATATATATTGTTATGGAGAACCTTAAAATATATGACATACAAATCAAATAAGGATTCGTAAACATAGTTAATGAAATAGGTGCCAGTCTTTTGTATTCCGAAATGAAATTAAATGAGAGAGAGAGAGAGAGAGAGAGAGAGAGAGAGAGGTATAAATTTTTCATTGATTCTATTTAAGTAAACAATATTAAAATCGTGTTTAAAGATGCAAGAAATAAAATCATTTATTACCTAAATAATAAATTTCGTTTAAAAACCAATACAAACATATCTTTGGCCTTTTCTTTTCAATCTCCGTATTTTTTAAAACTTATTAACGTTGACACGATGACGTCCACTTACGCATCCATTTAAAGTTTTAAAAAGTCATCTTTAAAAAAAATCATTTCATATGATCAATAATCTATATTATTGATTGTAAATTGTATTACACATGACGAATGTGGCAATATGTGGAAACCTAAAAGTTAAAATTAGCTGCATTTTACTATGCTGCACAAAATATCGCGCAATATTGTGAAATCATTAAAATTCGTGGTATCCCTTGCCCATGAATTCACATCCTCAACGAAATCTAATTATAACAGATTTGGTTTACCCACTAAAACTGAAAACTGACTCATCCACGAAATTAAATCCCCACGAAAAAGCAAAAAAGAAGAAGCAAAAACCCAAAAGCCACGAAAATTGGCCCCCGCGAAATTAAATGATTCCACAGTATCTACGAGAGGTGACTGGTCGACCTGCAGTCCGAATTTTCCTGAAAAGCTTCAGATCAGAAGCTAAATGAAAACTCGAGTCGGCTACTTTGAGGATAAATACAGTGTATCCAAGGAAAAGTGATGATAATATAATACGAAGCTTAGCTGGCTGATAAATACCTTATAACCACTCCATTTCCTTCGAAATATAATTTTCGTTTCTGGCTGAAAGTCGAAACGTATTACTGCAAAGTACAAAAAGGACAATGTTCTCTTATAAGAGAAGAACGAAATTATTAAGATCGGAATAGCTCGTTGATAAGGCTTATTACTTTTTGGGGACCAATTTGTCTGAATGTAAATAGAAGAAACTGTTCAGCTTTGTACAAATAAACGAAGAATGTGTTTATAAAATGCGTTTAACTTGCAACATCCTTCCCTGCACTACAAAAGAATTATGTACTTACATGTAATTTTTACCTACTTACTCACTTGTTTACTTACTTACTTACATGTAAATACTTGGCCCTCTCTGTGCTGGTCAGCACAAAAAGCCTTCACCAGAGATTTCCACGTTGGTCTGACTGGAGTCCATGTACTTTCAATACATGAAGATTATAATGTGGTAGAGTCAAAGAAAATTGCGAAATTATTGCATGATAGCGGCCCATCCGAAACATCAAGCATGCTCTAGACTGCCGCATATACTTCAAAAGGAAATTATTAATGGTCCAGCGTCAAAGGAAAAATTTGAAAAATTATTAGCAAAGAGCGCAGAATTTACCATTTTGTTCTCTGGTTTAAGGCGGAATTTAAGTATTAATATATTTAACCATTAACTTTTTGTTTATGGGATTTCCATTACTGCTCTCTCTCTCTCTCTCTCTCTCTCTCTCTCTCTCTCTCTCTCTCTCTCTCTCTCTCTCTCTCTCGTTAGTCCTTTAGAAATATTCACATCACGTTGACATTAAATTTCACTGCGATGCTAAGAAAAACATAACCCATATTGCCTGTAAATAAAAAAAAGAAAACAAGAAAAAAGTTATCTGGTGGGAATAGAGCGCTAGAGTTTTATGTTTGTTTTGTAATTTGCAAATTAAGGAAATAAAAAAGAAAAGAAAAGGACTTCTTTGTGCCTTATTTTTAGGTCGGTTAAATGATTAAAGAGGTGCACGTATTACAAGATTTTATAGTATTCAATTGGGGATCAGCTGCTGAATAACTATGTAACTAAGGTTCTCAATCGAGCGCACTTCCGATGATTGAAAACCAAGTTTGTGAACATTCACTATCTGATTCTGTTAGTACCAGGAATAAATGTACACAAAAGCTGGTCGTATAGAGAAATAACAGCCCCGTAACGTAACATCTTTTTTTCAATTTGGGGATGGGTGGATGGGCTACAGACACATCAATAAACAGTAATTCACCAATCGTTGAATTCCTAATCCGTGTTGGGGGGGGGGGGGATAAATGTACCTAAAATTATACTACAAGTATTATGTTCATTTCCATTATTTCACTACAATTTTTTTTATATATACAAATGTACTCTAAAAAATGTTGGGGATGGGGGCTCCTTCCAAAATAAAAAAAATTCGTTACATGTATATTTAAAAAAGAGTTGGCTGCGAGAAAAGTAGGGAGCGGGCCCCCTCTGCCCCCCCCCCCCCCCCCCCCACCTTGATGCTGCCTGCCGAGTAGGTAGTCATGTAAAAATTGTACACTTAATAGAATTGAAGACGAAGAACATTTTCTTATCCAATGCAGCAAATTTTCAAAAGAAAGAGAGGAACTATTTGATTTAATTTCATCTAACGTAAAACATTTTACTACTTTGCAAGATAAACAAAAATTATTTTTGATTTTAAACTGTGAAGAATTCGATATATATTAAACTCTCTTGGTAAATTTTTACAAAAGGCATTGCCTTAATTTGTATTTCCTAGTCAAATATTGGTTTTTAACTTTTCAATTATATGATAAACTATTTCGGATTTGTATGTACATGCATTTGTATTTTGACATATTTTTGTATGGTGTTTAAAACTCTTTCTATCTTGTATATGTTTATTGAATGTTTTATGTACATTGGATGTTGTATGTACAATCTTTATGTTGCCCCTTGAAGGCCCTTAATTGGGAAATAAAGAAATTGAAATTGCACTTGTTCAATCCGACGCATAAATGAGTTTAAAATATAGTTCTAAAACTGGAACAATTAATTAAAGAATAACTTACGGTTTTCAAGTTAGCTGTCCAAAATAGAAGTAATCAAAGAGAATATTTGTGATTTTATTTTGAAGAAAAAAAAAAAGAAAAATAATTTACCATAAATGTTTGACACTAAGTATGAAAAAGCAAGCAATTTTTTTAAGTCTTCATACTAGGCATAAAAAGGGACTTAGACACAGTTTGAGCTCAAATTTTTCAAAATTTATTTTTTCATTTTAAATTTCTAATATGGTCAATATAGATGTTTGTAATGCTTTGTCAAAATTAGAAAGTCAAATACATGTATTACGTTTCATGCAGTTACAGAGGTTAAAATTCTTTGTTTTGTACAAAACTGGGAGATCGAGTCCTGTTGTCATATTGTTGAATTTACTGGGTGGGTGTAAATACAATGACATGTCATGTTGTAAATTTTGTATTTACACCCACCCAGTAAATTCAAAATTTACAACATGACACTGTTATTGCTCACATATGTGTTGTATTGGTAAAAGTTTGTTGTTTTGCTTTTTGTTGATAACATTATCTATAAACACAAGTTATTTTGTCAAAGAAATGGTATTTTCTTTACTTTACATTATTTGTAAACAAATATATATAAAGACTTTACATAACAATGACAATAACCATGCGCGGATCCAGAAAATTTTTCCAGGGGGGTCCGAAGGATAATTGTGTTTGCCAGGGGGGGTCCGAGGCATATTTTCGCGATAATTTTACTATGTAAATTTAATAAATTTTCATTTTCCAGGGGGGGGGGGGGGTCGGGACCCCCCCGACCCCCCCTCTAGATCCGCGCATGATAACAATTACATAACAATGACTTCTTTCCTCTGTATCTCGCTTGCATCTTGACTTCTAACATGCAAATTTTGGTGGATCATTTAAAATACACGTCAAGTAAACCATTTTATACAAAAAAATAAAAAATAAAATTTTCATCTCAAATTTCAGTATAGTACAGTACACATAATAAAACTGCATCTACGTACCCAACTCAATTCATTTACACTGTATGCAACTTCAATCCGTGGGTATGTGCAATTTACATGTATGTAGATCTATACCTATGTACCAAAACAATTAGTAAATGCACACATATGCTGGATCTTTGCCAGTTTCGAATTGTGTCATAGTGGTCTATAATAAAAATAAAAAAGATTACATTGAAAACTAATGCAATAATATCGGCTGCTAGGGATATTTTGTTCGACTCGGCATGGTCAGCTGTCCATTATTTTCGTGCGTACACATTTTTCTGCATGAATGACAATACATTGTGCGCACAGCCTAACAGCAGCTGGTGTAAATCACTACGTCCCTGATGATGTACGACATAATATTAACAGCTGATGATTCTTCCTTGGGCCTTTGTGAATTGTAGACACCCCCCCCCCCCCCCCCATGTATGAGAAATAAGAAGAACATTTACCAGCTTGTTTACGCATTTACCAGAAGTATTTACCTCTAGATCTGTTGGATAATCATGAATCTTATGCAGTATTCTATTTTACAAGAAGGGAATAAGAAGTGATATATATTGTAGCCTAATACACATAAGGAATTAATACGGGATCTAATGAATATTTATTAGCTGCATTATTTAAATAGTGTGACGTCACGATTCAAATATGGCTGACGATGCTTTTGACAGATGTGAACTCGGTTGATTTTCGCAATGGATAGACTAGCTCTGGTTATCTGTGCGTCGATCGACTTTCAGTATTGTTCACATGGAAATATAGTCTCAATATAATGTCACTTTTGTGTGTTTGTGGTAAGTAATAGATCAGTAATCACACTAATGATTCACAAACGATTTGATTATTGGAAAAAAACCCGGGCAAATGAAAATATCCAAATGTTATATGATTGTCATCATGTTGAAAGAAATTATGGTATACCTTTGATAGTCATTTTTCTTCTCGACGTTCATTTTGTAAATAGGATAATGGAATGCTGTGTGTGCAAATACAAGTGATTATATCATAAAGGGATCGAAGGGGGGGGGGGGGGTGCTTTCAACATCTTGCTGTACAATGCGTCTAGCCAATATACATAGGTTGTAACGTTAAACTTGTAAGTTTTGGCTTAAATTTCGTCGCCTCTATCTTTTATGTTCATTTAAAATCCTGTTAAAAAAACCCCACAAACTTGTTTTGATTTAGATTTTTTTTGTTACAAATGTACATGCAGTACATGTTTATAATTGACCTTTTTTTTTGACAAACGTGTATGTTTATATAAATTATATTTGCATGTTGCAGAACTGTAGCTCCATGGGAAATTTGTTTTAAAGGACCGTAGAGCTTCAGATCCATCCATACAAGAAATGTACATTTATTGGGCACAGAAAGTTTTGCATGGTTTTGGACTTATTAAACGAATCTAGGAATGTATTTTGTGAAAATTTTAATCCTAAAGAATTCCTGAGACATTTTACATTAGATGTTGTTACTTTACTAAATGCCTCTGAATATCTTTTAAAATGAAATGGTGTGGTTTTTTACTGCATGAGGTGTACGTGCTGTGGGTGCTCGTGGGCATTCGTCAAAATAAACTATATCTGGCTGCAATAAAAATCAGGCGAAAACAAGCAAGCACTCACTCTGCTAAAAATCAGGTGAAAATTCAGACGTGAAATTAACATAGTTACATATGCTTCACTTTTCGAAGTCAGTTATGGACTGTTTGATGTGAGTAAAGTAGTGAATCAGTAGTAAAAGGTCTAAGAAATTTTTTCGTTTGTTTTTTGCATCTGAATAAGTGAATATGGGTATGGATGGAACTGTAGCTCTGTGGTCTGAATTTCTGCAGCAAAGATGTACTAGCAGAAACGATAGATATCATTCACTCTCTTACGTCAATATAGTTGACTGGATCTGTTATCTTTTAAAAAATATAGAATTTGAGATTAAATACATGATTTTTTCATGAGTTTTAAAAACAATAATGCACACAATATTTGCATTTTTACAAATTAAGGTTTAATATTAGTTTCTTAAGGGAATTGTCATGTCTTATAATTAAATCAAAGAAATCATTAAAAAGACAGTATGCACTGTGTGTATATATATATTAAAAATTATTATATATTTATATGGGCCAATTAAGTTGTGGTAACCAAAAAACTCAAAGTTATGTTCAAGTCATCTCTATAGTATGTAGCCTTGTGTAGTCATTTCAATGTTTATAAGTGGTAATAATACCTTTATTTCATTGTTCAAAACATGGTCAGGTGTCAAATTAGTATTTTCATAAATATGCACAGAAATTTGTAGTTCTAAAAGGGTGAGAATGTGTATTATTAGATATATAGGGGGTATATGCACTGAAATGTGTAGTGCTAAAAAGGTGAGGATGTGTATTATTAGATAAGGGGTATTTTTTTTTTGTTATGAGAAATGGTGCCCGTGAAACCCTGGAATTGATAATAATGGAATACTGCAAGTGTCATGCTTGATCATTCCCCTTCAGATCAAACATTTCAGAGCTAGCTTTATGAAAAAAATTGTACATATTGTCATTAACTCTCATGTTTTTTTGTTTTTCAGTGAAAAAAGCCAGACTGATCGGGAGTCCGGGTGAGTTCATCAGAAATCAATTGAGTCAGTCACTGGTGGTTTGGGGGGGGGGGGGGGGGGGGGGACAAAGCCTTGTGGTATTCAGTCTTCATGGTTATCTCGATTATTTTAATGAATCCATCCAAACAATTAGATTGAGTCTGTGTGCCCCCTTACATTAGCCTCTATGTCTGTCTGTCCATTAAAAGCAACCACATAACATGGTATCATTTCTCATTATCCATTTTTCCCTGTGAGCTATTCTATTAATGCTTTTAAGTTTGTCAGTGTTCAGAGGAAAACTGGCCATGATCATATATGTTAAGGGCTTCTGAAACGTAATCCTGTGTATCGGTCACGATGCTTTAAAATTGATAGTTTTTCGGCAGCTTAGAATGAATTATGAAATTTTTATCATAGAAATGTAGAGTGTTTAATATTTTTTTCAGAATCTGTATAAAATTAAGAAACGACTACTGATATGATTATATTAGATGAAATTAAAGCTCTGATATATCAGATATTCAATGTATATTGTACAAAGTTTGTATCATATACTAGTTCTGTTGAACTGACAGCTAGCTATAATGTAGCTGCAGCTACTAAACCTTTGATTTGAAGTTTTTTTAAGTTAATATTTTAGAGACATTTAAGGAGGCTTAAGGTGATCAACAAGTTTGCCTTCATAATTATTTTAAATGTTAAGATATGAGATTTTTTTATGCAATAAAATATTATTTAGTGGAAAAAAAATTTATAAAAATTTTAGCTTTTCATTTGAATACTTATGTACATATTTATTTAAAGCTCTACTTCTTACTTAATGAGACCAATATATTCTTAAAACGACCATGGCTATGTAGCCCCCCCCCCCCCCTTTAAGAATTTAATTTCAAGCTACTAGATAATTAAGTATTACTAATAAATAGTAAGGAAATCAGTGTTAATGCAAACGAAGGAATCGCACAAGTCGTTATAGGATGAATTTAATTATATGTGTGGTTCAGAGTTCCTTCAACTTCAATCTTTAAAAACCATTTAGTCTCATGGTATTAATGATTTGAACTACAAATTTTGATTTCAAATTTTAATTCTGACACCCTTTTTAATGCTAAGATAAGGTACTCCTAATGGTCAACTGAAAATTGAATGTCAGTTTTCAAGCTACATGTATAAGCTCAAATAACTTCTATAAATTATGTACATACAGGTTGCTAGAGAGAAAAAACCTGCATTATACTCTGAGATGATCATCAAAAACACTTAAGATGCGATGTTTTTGTTTACACTGCCATTTTATTAATTAGTATTCTATTAGTAATTTAGTATACATATGATAACTGTTACGGCCAGTTGTTTCCTGCATTAATTGTTGCCATGTACTCTATAAATAATTCATATCCAGAAACCAAACTAAATAAGGGCAAAAAGTAATCATATAATTAAAAAGAATGAAATTAGAATGTGGTATTTTCTATTTCTCATTTAAAACAATTAAATATTTTGAAGTCTCAAATTCTATGGGTCATTCTAAGGTCTATACATGTTTAAAAATTACTTGACTGGGAGAAGTTTGCACTTAAAATTGGGAATGTCTGTTTTGAGCCCTGCTGTATAGGATAAATTTGTTGTTTCTAGAATAATTCATGATTCACGCCTTAAAAGCTGAGAATGAAAATGAAATCAGATTTTAAGAATCCACATACTGCCATTGTCATGACTGTACAAATATTTAATTTGAAATTTCAACATTTACAAAAGAGCAAGACTAAACCTATATTTACTAGCTAGGTGCATGATAAGCTTGTTTATATATTAAAATCCAGAATGTACTTATCTTGAACCAAAAAAATGTTATTTGAAGGAATCAATAAAAAAATATTGCACTCCTGGAGATCAGCTAGTATACATGTACATGTATAGACTCCTATTTCAAGTTTTAATACAAGATTTTCACGATCACAATATTTGAAATTGAAATTTAACACGATATTCGATAGTAGAAAATCTGATTAGAAACATGACATGCAGTACTGCTTTGTAATGAATATACATCTAATCTGTGAAACATGCATATGCATGGTTGTTTAAATGAATGACTTTTTGTGGGGGGTGGGGTGGGGAGGGGGGTACATAAGGTCTCTGTGGACCACAATCCCCAGTTGCAGTGACTGATACTGTATTGATATTTTATGCATTTTTTTGAGTTATTTTATAAATTCATTTTATAGTTTTTGTTAAACAGTGATATCAATGCCATGTATTTTGTGTTGCAAGTATAAATTTACATTCATGTACATGTACTTACAGATTATTGTCAAGAATTCTTGGTTTTATTTTCTTTGTTCCCTGGAATCTTTAATATAATATCATATAAATTCAGAAAAAAAGCCATGATTATTTAGCAGTTTATTAAGATTTATGCATTATCATGATTATGACTGAATTTTTCTCACCATTGTATTTATTAAAACTTAATTCTCTGTGTTTTTATAATGCTTCTTAGAAGAGGGTAAGTGGGCTGTTAATGTCAAATAAGATGCTTCTGAATTTTTGTTATGTTTTGGGAAAAAAATCTACTCTTTAGACTTGTTAAGTAATATTTGTATAGACTTTTTTATGCAGTAGAAATTCTACACCTGTTATAGAAATTTCAATCATATTCATAATACATGTATAGTCAGAAATACATAAGCAGGAGTACAAAATTATTTAATAATAGGTAACTATGTAAGTTGGCCATTTTTGCTTAATATAGTCTGGACTTCTTATTTTGCCTGCATATTTAATTCCGTGATTTTGCTATTTTTTTATCAAATCACTGTATACAGTGAAATATTTGCCCCCATTATATTCCGCCCCTTTTTTTGCCCTTGTTTTCAGCAAGCAAATTTAAGAGTGGGCAAATTCCATTGTTGCAAATAATATCTCTTTTAACAAAACAGCATCTGGGCGAATTCAAGACAGCTAGGGTGAAACTGTTTGCAATTGACTAGAAGGGGGATTAAACACTGCACAAAAATAACCCTGTATACAGTAATTTTTAAATTTTAAAACTCTAGGTCTTAAGTTCTGTAAACTGTATACAGTTTTTTTTTTTGCCCTGGCTGTGTTATTTCCACCCTTTTTCTTCACTTGCAAACGGTTTCACCTTATCTTAAATTTGCCCAGATAGAGCTGTTTTTGAAAAGAAAATTGATTCGAGATCCTGGAATTTGCCCAGTCTTAAATTCGCCTGCTGACAACAAGAACGAAACGGGCAAAAAAAAACCCGGCGGTGAATATTTCTCTGTAAACAGCATATTATATTTATGAAAATGATCCCTTGGAAATACATAAATTTGATGTGAAGAATTTCTTCTGTACACAACACACTCAAAATGATTTGAAAAGAGCACTCCATCTTTTTATGAAAACCGTTATTTGTTTATTTCATATTTCAATTAAAACTTAATACACGTAATTAAAAACACTTACCTTCTTAAGAATTTAATTTTGAAGTATCTCTATTGTGAAATCCCTTATAAAAATGGAATCATTAGAATTTGTGGGGGTCAATTTTCATGGATTGCTGAAATCTTATAGGTTCGTTGGGACATAATTTTGTGTATTTTCCTATACCTATCAAAGGAAATATGACTTTTAACCCCCGTTTATTAATTTGTGGAGGATATTAATTTGTGGTTGAGTGGTACCAACAAATTCCACAAAAAATTGACCCACGTACCACCACAAAATCTAATGATTCCACAGTAGTTTTTGCATAACATATATATATATTTTTGTTTTTTTTATGCATTCACAAGTAGATTTTTAAGTTTTTATAGATGAAAGCTTGAAACCTATACTCCTTGCTTTGAAGTCTGTAGCCTCTGCAGTTACACTTCACTAAGTAACACTATTAATTTGCATGTGTTTTAAATTGAACTAATGTTTACCAAGCAGCCAGTTTCCCTTGATGTTTGTTGGACCCAATTCACTGCTGTACAAGAACTTTCCTTGACAAGAGGATAGTACTGTCCTTGGCAACAGCGGACAAGTACTGCCAATGGCAATAGTAGGGACATACTGCAGGTGACAAGAGTAGACACATACTGTCAGTGATAAGGGTAGACAAGTACTGTCAGTGACAAGGATAGACATATATTGTCAGTGAAAAGGGGATACACATACTCTCAGTGACAAGGGTAGACAAGTACTGTCAGTGACAAGGATAGACATATATTGTCAGTGAAAAGGGGATACACATACTGTCAGTGACAAGGGTAAACATATACTGTCAGTGACAAGGGTAGACAAGTACAGTCCTTGACAACAGTGGACAAGTACTGCCAGTGACAAGAATAGACACATACTGTCAGTGATAAGGGTAGACAAGTACTGTGCATGGCAAATGGTAGACATATACTGATAGTGACAAAGGTAGACATGTACTGTCAGTGAAAAGGGTAGACAATTAAGTACGGTGTCTATAACAAGATTAGACAAGTACTGTTCATGACAAGATTAGACAAGTACTGTTTGTGACAAGAGTAAACACAAGGGGAATCCAGATCTGCCTTATTATTATCTGACTTAGAATCATTTTAACTAGAGCTTGGACTTTGGGTAGTTGTGTCAAACAGCAATGTGAAGTAAGCCTGTCTATTTCATTACAAGCCACTCAGCCATGGCTCTTTGAAATCAAGATTTTTCTAGCTTTTGAGCTAAGACTACTCAATCGCTGCATATTTCGCTATGTGAAACAGAGTCATTTTTAACTTGTTTTGACGCAGAAAATAGATAGCTACGTCCTACTAAAAGTCCAAGGTCTTGTTAAAATGGTTCTATCAGTCATAAAGATAACTGTTAGTACCATTTGGACAGTTTCTTATACATTCAGATTTGTTTTGCTAAGTACGTGTACTTGTTTGTATCACAAGTAGTCGACTATTTGCTTGTAAGGAACAATACTCAGAAATTGTATTGGTTGTTATTATTCTATCGATTCAGTTTTTTCAAGCCTTGGATGACCATGTTTTTTATTCGTTAAGATGTGACTGGGTGCATAAAGAATAGTTGTATATTGATAAATTTAGCGTACTGTAGTATTACTGGTTTCAGTATAACATCTTCGAAATGTCAATGCTTAATACAATGGTTTGGTCCTCACACTATTGCCTTGAGAAAAGTCACAATAAAAAAAAAGGTCAAGCCTGTTGTCTCTTTTCTGATTGGTTCCAGGAAGAGAGAACGGAACATAATACTGCGAAGTGAGAAAATAAAAACACAAACGTGCTAATTAGTAATTATACTCACTGTCGTGATTAACTAACTTGATTGTTTTTAAGTACAGGTAATCAAAAAGTTTTGAAAGATTTTCTGCAAGCTATATGGTTTCCATACTTGACACTTGATCTAACATCAATCTGACTAGGTCTCATGTATGCTTAACTCAATATTCAAATTAAATTAAAAATTAATTAAAAAATAAGATTATATGACAATTGAAACAACATACATGTATAACTATATGGGATATAACAATACGAGTAAAGTGTTCTCATAGATCTATTTTCTTACGCATTTTAAAAACTCAGTCACAACTGGTTAAATGATATTAGTATTGGTGCTTTTTTTGTAGGACAGATTTCATCATACAGATCTAAGTACTTTAATTTCTATATACAGTTGAACTTCGATATCTCGAACTCTGATAGTGATATCTTGAATACAGTGGATATGTTGAAGTGATTTGTAAGTCCCAACCACTTATTTTACCCTCGATTTCTCGAATACTCGAATATCTCGAAGTTTTTAAACAGTCCCATCTAGTTTGAGATAACAAAGTTTGACTGTATATGTATTTTTTAATTCATAAATCTCTTTATTAAGATATTCTGAATCATATGAGTTATCTTGTTTACTCTCCAGGTTTTATTGGTATTTTTAACCGGGTTTTCCAACGGAAAAATCCGGTTATTAAAATGGTGAAAATGGCGGGCGGGCGGGCGGGCGGGCGGCTGCCAAAAGGGTACCCTCATTGTACGGATAACTCCTCCTACAGTTTTCAAGATAGGAAGTTGTTCTTTTGCAGATCAATTGTACATATATCAGAGGTGTGCATATTGCAAGGATTTTGATTTCCGATAATTTATCGAAAAAATACCAGGTTTTGAACTTAGTCATTTTTTGGCAAAATTTTGCATATAGGGTACCCTCATTGTACGGATAACTCCTCCTACAGTTTTCAAGATAGGAAGTTGTTCTTTTGCAGATCAATTGTACATATATCAGAGGTGTGCATATTGCAAGGATTTTGATTTCCGATAATTTATCGAAAAAATACCAGGTTTTGAACTTAGTCATTTTTTGGCAAAATATTGCATATAGGGTACCCTCATTGTACGGATAACTCCTCCTACAGTTTTTAAGATAGGAAGTTGTTCTTTTGCAGATCAATTGTACATATATCAGAGGTGTGCATATTGCTAGGATTTTGATTTCTGATAATTTATGAAAAAAATACCAGCTTTTGGTCTTAGTCATTTTTTGGCAAAATATTGCATATAGGGTACCCTCATTGTACGGATAACTCCTCCTACAGTTTTTAAGATAGGAAGTTGTTCTTTTGCAGATCAATTGTACATATATCAGAGGTGTGCATATTGCTAGGATTTTGATTTCCGATAATTTATGAAAAAAATACTAGCTTTTGAACTTAGTCATTTTTTGGCAAAATGTTGCATATAGGGTACCCTCATTGTACGGATAACTCCTCCTACAGTTTTTAAGATAGGAAGTTGTTCTTTTGCAGATCAATTGTACATATATCAGAGGTGTGCATATTGCTAGGATTTTGATTTCCGATAATTTATGAAAAAAATACTAGCTTTTGAACTTAGTCATTTTTTGGCAAAATGTTGCATATAGGGTACTCCATTTCACTGGATACGTGTTGATAGGATTATGGATACAGTTCACATAAAAGAAAACCCGGTTTGCTGTCACATTGACAGCTTTTCTCTTGTATAAACCTCTATTTTTAAATTTTAAATATTTTACGTATTGTTCCTTTTAATAATTCCCATTCAGTGATAATTTTTGAATTGAAATATCTTTTTTCAGGTGTCTTGAAAAGTTTTTTTTTTTTAATCTATTGTTAGTTTTAAGGTACCTCACTACACGCAGACTTATACTTTTAAAGACACTTCATCACAAAATGGCGATTTAAATATTTTGTTCAACTGTTTATATTGTTTCAATTTGTTTGCATTTCGTCATAGCTCGATCAGTGGCTAAACTATTGGGCTTCTGAACTGCAGATCATGAGTTCGAATCCGCCTGGAGCATTAATTTGTTCATGTTTACTGAATTAAATATTCGAAAATGTAATTTTTTAACTGAAATTGCAATTATTTTGGCCTATTTGACTTAAATACTTCTTATCCATTATGATATCTATCATAATCAAGTAATTTTTTGCTGACTTGAGAAAATATTTCAAGGTGTAGTGAGCCACCTTAACTACATGTACATCTTCCAAAGTTGAACTGAATCATTTGAATCCATTATAATCATTTCAATTGGTAAATGGTTATTATTATTTTACTTTAATTAAGACGTCAAGGTTTTTCAATGTAAGGTCTCTGGATTATGGTTAATTGTTTTTTATTGTTGTTTAGTAATCATACATAGAATTGTTTGAAATGTTTGATAATTTAAGGTTTAAATTTATATGCATAGGCAACATATTGTTATCTTATAAAAGATTATCTTTAATTTTTATGATATATCGATATAACATAAATTTATAAGATAACTGTTACCTATATGGCTGATTCAGATTGCAGAAAGCGGATAATTTTTTTAATGGGAAAATACTGATTTTGTATACTAACAATGGATATTGATATTTTCTATCATCAATTTTATTTCAGAGAGGTTCAATACTTATGTTACACTGAAACTACAGAATGTCAAATCAACTACCATCCAAGTCAAGGGGAATAATCCATGCTGGGAGCAGGATTTTATGTTGTAAGTTGCATTTAAATTACGATATTGAAAATTCAAGTTAGAGAACATGGTTTATTATTATTTTTGGCATGATCAATATATTTAAAGGATAAAATTGGAATATCTCATTTTCAGATGGTTAAAAAAGTAGGGTTTGTTCAAAACAGTTATGACAGTTAACTCAATTGAATAATAACTGATCAATTACCGGGTATTCCAACAAGATTGGAACATGAAAACTTGCATCCTTACCCTTATAAGGAATATATGCTAACAAGTTTGCATATTTAGAGAACCAAAAGATATTTCATAGCCCTATATGATCTGATGTGCAAGGGCAGAATAATTCTTTCCCTTCCTACTTCAAGTTTTCTGCATAATCATGTTGTAATCAAACTTTTTGCACTGATGTCCAGGTGGTCAATCAAAGGTCAATTAACCTACATAAATCCCTGAGTCCCCTTTTTCCGCAAATCAATTATCCCAATATTTGCCTCTAATCTTTTTTGATGAAGGTAAATAAGGTACACTGTGGGATTGTTTAGTACAGATTGATCAGGAGTAAAATACACAGGGCTATTACATTTCTACGTCTGTCAAATAAACTTTTTCAAGCTGTTATTTGCGATATAGAGATTGCTTGGTGAACCTTATTTGCAGATCGAATATGAATGAAAGATCAAGAGGGAATTGTCACTTATTATCATCATTGCTTGTTTAATTTAAGAAATAAACCAAATGTTAAAAAGTTCACCGGGATATGAACTTGGTGGGTCATGTGATCAAATTCTGTGAAGCCCAAAGGGTTTAATTCTCATAAGATTTGATCAGGATATAAACTTGGTTGGTCACATGATCAAATCCTGTGAAGCTGGAAGGGCTTCTCAGTAGATTTGATCTCGTACCAACCAAGTTCATATCCCATGAACTTTTTAAACTTACTGTTTATTACTTTATATATAAATGTTTGATAAAGGCAAATCAGTCAGAAATATTAAGATTACAGTGTTTTATATGTTAACAATAATTCAACTGTCAAACGATAAGCTCATATGCGGTAATTATGTTTTCATGAAAAAGTTCACACATAATTGAATGTTTTTGCTATTTTATGGGTTCATATAAGGATACATATTTGCAAATGTAAATATATTTAAATGAGATAAAATCCAACTTTAGCTATCACAAATCAATGTACATAAACATACATAATGTAGTTGGCAAAGTGCAGTTCTTGTAAAAATTATAAAAACTGATATTTTCATTGCCACACCTTCTTGAGAAATCTAATAGGAAGAATGTGCTCTTGAAGGAGATTTGGGTCACCGGGCTCCAGTTTGTGATATACCGGTACATTCCTAAAAAAAAATACTAAAAGAATTGCATTTAAACATTTAAAATACATTTTATCTTTACAAATTCATTGTCTGAGTATATGTCTCAGTTATATTGGTATGAGATTTATAGCAAATATGGTTTCTAGATCTTTTCATCATTACTTATCTTGCAAAGCATTCAAATGATGTAAAATATTCTTATACATTCAAACTTTATTGGTGTTGCTGGTAACTTAATTTTGGAATGCTTTATTAATCTTGACGACTAAAGGTGAACAGAATAATGAGGCAACACTGTATGCGTAATTTTTTATGAATATAACAGTAAGATCAAAAGTTTAATTTTTATTATTGTGATGACACTTTTAGGTATAAAGTTTTGAATGTGAGAAAGGTTTATGACCATGCAAAAGTTGACATTGTATGCATCTTTTTCAGCACAAAACTATGATTATATCAGCAAGAACTTAAGTAAAATTTTAAAGTTATGCCAAAAAAATGGAAACTCATAAATTGGTACATAAAAAGATTATTTGAATTTCCATTGAAATTTTTAGCCATATATATTCCTTAGGGTCACTTCACCATTTTGTAAACTATTATTTTTTATTGAGTCTTAATTGTATGATGAATATGATTTAAAATCACAGTACTCATGGTTATAGAAATTACAAAAAAAAATTTGCAGTCTATTATAGGGATCAGAGTGGCAAAAAACTGGATAAATGGCATGCAGAAATGACTTTTAAACATGAAATTTCAAAAATTTGTATATTTTGATTTAAAAAAAAATAAAATAAAATCGATAACAGCAAAAGTACGCGCATAATTTACGCTCATGTAACACTTCATTATGTTACCCGTTGGTAAGTGTGTTGCTAATGCTGAGGGTAATAGAACGGATTATCAACTGCGTCTAAACCAATCAGGTTTCAGTATTTAACATAAAAGTACTGGGATAATAAAACAAAATGCGCAATGGAATATTAGTTCAAGTAATTTTATGTGTGTTAATATTGCACTGTCACATCAAGAAGAACACTAATTTTCTGTATATTTATTATAATTTCAAAAATACAATTAATTTCAGACTTGAATTTTGACTAGACCTTTGAATTCACAAAATATCTCTTATATCATAGAGTCTAGCATTACATGTATATGTAAAAGTCACCCATATATAGATATTTATCTGTGTTCAGGGTCCTAAAATACAGTACTGTATGTCCATTAAGTTACGCCATGATCTAATTTTCGCTTTTCGCAATCTCTTTTAAATCGCAAATTATTGAATATGCAGAAATTTTATCCTGTATCATTTTCTCTAAGAAATGTTTTAAATTGCTAAAAATGACTAACACAAATTTAAAATGCTACACATTTTACCCATTTTTAGCAAATTTTGTGACACACGAAAAAAACCTGGATATACGGTTATTGTTTAATTTAAATGAAAGGATGTTCATTATGCACAGGATAACAATTTGAAATAAATTAATGTACCTTTGCTATGATTTTGGGAGTTTTGATATGGTCTTGCAAAATTCAGGATGGATTTTTAATCTGTTACATCAGGGTTAACCCATTAGTAAGTAAGAACTATATTATTTCAAAAGTAAGTGACGTACACCTTGATGTTGCAGTGTACATGTAGCTATCAATTAATAAAAGGTATGATTTGGTTGAATTACATGTATATGAGTAGGGTTTTGCCATCCAGATTCAATGTGAAACACATCTTGCAGCATGGGTAGGCCATTGCGTAATACTAATACCCTTTTTTGTGAGGAATTGACAAGCAGTTTATCACTTTCTGGCTCAATGCCTTTTATTGGTCTCTGGTGGGACTAGTAATCTGGAAGGCTCTTTAGAGAAAAATTTGGTATGTGGATCTTCTATCAAATTGTTTATGTGGAGGTTTTAATGAGTGGTGTGTTGTACATTTCATCAATAATATATGATGGCTTTCAGAATAAGGGATGGAGTTTCTTTTGCATCAGAAGCAGCTGTATATAAGGCTGATTAAAACATGCGCAAATAGCTAATATGTGCTGAATTTTGTTTTATTCATTATAGTGTTGCTTTTCAAGTCAATGTTTTCATAGCTGCTGATTTAACTATTTCTTAAGTTTTGCAATCATCTTAGGGTTATATGACTCTCCTTTTCCTTAACCATTGATAAAAATTTTCATTCTCAGTATTTACAGTAAAACACGCTTATAACGAAGGTCCAGGGACAGGTGATTTTGCTTCGTTATAAGGGTAATTTGTTATGTCTTCCAAGTTTACAACATGTAATAAAGTCATGGGGAATAAAAATCACTTCGCTATAAGCGTCAATTCATTATAAGCATGTTCCTTATAACCGTGTTTTACTGTATTAGGAATTAACTTTGAAAGAATTTTGGATCTATAATAGAAAATGAAATGAATATAATTCTTAAAAAGGTTCAATATTTCCATTCACAGGACTTCAGAAAAAAATAAAAACAATTTTTTTCCAGAAAGTAATGCTGTGAAAATGATTATCTGATATGAATCGCTCCTACTGACATTACAACAGTGTTCTGCAATATGCTTAGAGCTTGCATGGAAATTTCACGCTGTAATGTTGGGCCAGCTTTAGAGATATCTGTCAATCAATTTCCAACCTTCATCATTCTGCCTCGCTAAATGTCTGATAAAGGAGACAAGATTATATTGAAAAATGTCTCCAAGAGATTTTCTTTCATTACTTTTAGATACTGCAGCTGCAGTTTGCCTATCACACTTTATGGTGTTTCCATATATGGTGTTACTGCTGTTATTGATATTCAAGTTTCGGCATATCTTCATAGACTCAAGCATGCATATTAAATGAAACAATCCTTTGGCAATTTAAATTACTAATTCCATGCAAATATATTTACTGTATACAGGGTTATTTTCGCCTCGTGTAATTTTCGCCCTTCTACACTTGCAAACAGTTTCGCCCCATCTTGAATTCGCCCAGACACAGTTGTGTTTAAAGAGAGATATTACGCAACATTGGAGTTCGCCCAGTCTCAAATTCGCCCGCCGACAACGAGAGCAAATGGGGTAAAAATAAAACAGGGACGAATATTTCCCTGTATACAGTATATATATATATATATATATATGTTGAAATATATATTATATAATATATGATTTAAAGCCAGGATTTAGTTTATAACTTATGATATAACATGCAATAAATGATCGTATAGGTGTTCATGATATTGGATTTTGTGTTTGCAGAAATAAGAGTTTTATGTTCTTCACACTCTGTGAGTATGCCAAGTCCAACCTTAACTCTCCCAGAAGTGTCTTCTCAGGTTATCTAACTAGCTCTTATTATTATACGTTGTTGGATGTACCTGGATTTATCAGATTTTTATTATTTTTTTTGCATCCTGTAAAAGTTGGTGAATATATGGCAAAAGAAATAGTGACACCAAAATATAGAGTGCCCATGCATATTTCCACAGAGAAATTTTCAACAAAGTTTTTAAAATTGAAGTGAAAACTGGCCAAAATATTTAGTGCTTGGTATTTCTAAAAATTGAACAAAATTTGCCAAACTATCCTCCAAGTATGATATTGTATTACTCTGTATCATATTTGTAATAAATAAGTGCACTCTACCCGATTGAAGCCTGAAGGTTTGCATTGCACTATACACTCTTAATATAAACTATCACCCAGGTGGCAATATACCGTTTATAATCAGTAAAAATGGTTTTGTATTCCCACAAAGGTACTTTAGCAAATAACCCCTTCTCTAACCCACATTCTTTTCAAGTTACCATCAAGTGCAAGGATTAATCTTTTAATTCTATGTACTTGTTGCCAAGGTTCAAGTAAACTCTGCAATAATGATACAATTATCAAAGGATATAGGCGCAATTGTATTGCCCTCTTTTGTATCTTATTACCCTGTATATCCCTACAGATTCTACTGCCTCATGTAACAAAATTGATTTTTGAGTATATCGGGTATATATAGTAACATTTAGTCAAGGACAATCCGGCTCATTTGAACTCCAAACAAGCCACCAGGTTGAACCGTAGCTAGTCTTGAGTTTTGGCAAACAGTTGTGATTTTGTGTTTTTCTTATATTGATGACTGCAATGTAATGGTTCTTAATTAGAGTCTGTTCAATAAATCTATCAGAGGTCAATTTTTTTAAAATATGGAACGTACAATAAGTCTTAGAAGCGTAAGAGAACAGTACCAAATTTGCGGTGGACATTTTTTTTTTTTAGTTTAATTGCCCTGGATTGAGCAGTAAACCTATCCCATGTGGACGGTCCTGGTTTGTCTTCATTATATGTTGTGATTCCTGGTGGTTAGAGGTAAATCAATATGTAGCTCTACCGGATATCATTGACTGCTACCCAATCAATGTCCAATAATTGTTGACTGTTATGGAAGCAAAAGTCCATCAAATCATCTCAAGTTCTTTCTTTATACTGTACATACTTTCAAACTTGGTCAAGTAAATTCCTTTCTTATAGTTCTCAGATATAATTATTGGAAAAGAAAAATCTTAGCTACTAGGTTTTATTCATTCTAGAAACAATTTGGTTTTTATATACACAGGTTTTGTTAAAGTTGTTTGGCCTCAATTTTCTAAATTGTCAATTTCCTACTTTCTATGATACATAATTTGCAGATCATGGTCCTGTCAATAAAATCTGTTGTCACGTTATTTTAGTAATGTGATGAACATTTGATTCCATGGATCAACTGAACAAAAATAAGTGTTTAAGATTAGGAGTGTCTATAAAACAACAGGATGAATTGTAAAATGTCTATCTTCCTTCCCCTTGTTTTTTTTTATAGTCCTTGATCCATATATAGATAATCCTTTTTACTGAACACACACTAGCTAGCTGCTCAGAAATTACAGACCAGACTTGATTAATCTCCTCCGATACATATTCAGTCCATTTGATTAGAAGATAGTAGAAATAAAATTAAAAGTAGAAATTCGCTTGTAACCAAGCACAGAATTAACGTATTCAATTCAGAATTCTGTTTCATCCAAATGAATTTACAATCTGCATCTGAATAATGAATGCCATTCTTTTTTTTTTAACACTTTCTTTGCCTCACAAATGTAGGTTATTTCTGTAAATATTGAAAAGATTGAGAGGGAGAGAGAGAATCAAAGCAAGACGCAATCCACCCTTTTATGTATAGTCTGAAGTTGGTGGCTGTGAGCTAAATAATTCATCAGGAAGACTGCTGAATTGTCAGGGGTTTCACTGCATAACATGATAATTGATACAATGCTATATGCTGTCAGACAGGGACTTGTAGAAATAAGATGATACATGCAATGTTAGTGATCTGGGTATTGGGTCATATAACTGCCACAGTGGTGTATTGATGACACACGAAGCACGAAATCATGGCGCAGTGTTAGAATGTACTTTTGAGTAATAGAGACCTTTCAGTGCCAGAATACCTCACCTTGGAACATTTGAGACCAACAATTTACTTAATTTGATGGAGATAAAAAGAAGAAATTTCTCTATAGATACATTAACTCCCATTATATGGCCATATTGCAAATCTTTTGCTTGTAAATAAATGTAATTTCTTCCTTATTTTGGGCAGAATTTAGGTCATATTTAGCAATATATAGGGTGCATATATATGATATATTCAGTTTGTAGAAAAGTTTAAAGCCAAACTGGCATTGCATTACGTTCAACAAGAATGTTAATGTATATATCTATTTTAGTGTAACCTGTTGATCTAATTTTAGACATATTCTGTGTCTTAACTTTTACACTGTAGTCAGAATAAAACTTATGAACATAGAAGATCATTATGTACATAATTCTGATAAATTCAATTACATTTATGATTTTAATTTTGTTTTAAATTAAAATCTCAAATTAAATTTTTTTTCTTTAAAAACGAATATAGAAAAGTATGCAGTATAAAAAAATCATTTTTGAAATTGACTTCATTCTTGTTGTGTCAAAGTACTGTAGATTAATTCCTTATATTTTATGGGAGTACTAAATTCGGGACTTGGCTGCTTTGTATCAAATTTCAAGATGTAAAATTGCAAGGACTGAATTAATGAATGGTTTTAATTTCAAGATGTTTAAAAGTCTCTGGAAAATTAAAGCAAGATTTCATAATCTGCGAGGGTTATATGCTTTTTCATAATTTTACACTGATATTAATTCCTCACGTTTATTTAGGAATCCACAGTGAACAGATTTCCAAATGACTTTACCTCAGTTTCACCTTTACGACTGTTCATTACTGTGGATTTGTCTTCAGAGAGGAAATTTGAATGGTTTTGGAAGGTTTTCTTTCAGAAAACCTGATTATGTGACTGCTAACCTTCAGGGGAAAGGTGGAAACCTAGGACACGAAAGTCATTTCGTCATTTACTTTATAAAAGCAATCAGACTCTATTTTATGGCTTGTCTGATGGAAAGAAATGACATTGTTTCACTATCACTGTAGCAATGGGCTCTGCGCCATTTCAAATCATTGAATTTGTATAGTTTTTTTTCCCCATTGTGTTTTCATGGTGTGATTGCTCATAGAACAAATTAAGTTATTTTCCATTTGACGTATTAAACTGGACAAACCAGAAATCAATTTTCTCTATTTTGGGAGAAGATTTTTTTTTCACCATTTACCAGAGTTAGCTTTGATAACAAACTCAGATATTTGGGGGGGGGGGGGGGGGGGGTGTGAGAACCCAAGTTACACATGAAATAGATTTTTCATTTACCTTATGTATATTAATTATTAGTTAATAATATTTCTTAATGATCTGAATTAATGGACAATGTGTGCTAATGCATAACCATGACAATTAATGTTGTATTGGTGCAAGATTAGATCAAGTTTACCTAATATCTTGGAAAAATTAAGGCTGAACGTGTACTGTAGATTCCTAAATAAACGTGAGGAATTAATATCTGCGTAAAATCGCGAGAAACACCCTTAGCGAATTTTAAAATTTCGCCATTATTTTTTAAGAGTTGAGAACAATAAGAATTAAGGAAAAAAGTTGCTCATTTGCGATTTTACATTCTCGCGATTTGATACAAACCAGTGAGATCGCAAAATTTAGTACTTACGAAATATAAGGAATTTACAGTATGTGTCGGTAGGAATTTACAATGTATGCATTTCTAAAACATTAATGCTGCAATTTGATATTGTAGATTTTGACATAAGATAATTGAGACAACTGAGAATCATACCCGTGATTAAATACTTTATTTGAATTTTAATATCAAATGGGCACTATGGTATGCACTCTAAGACTAATTAATGATATCTATCATTACATATGTCAGTGTGATGATTCTATATATACATTACATATTTTAAAACAAACCCCCCCCCCCCCCCCCCTTTTTAAAAAAAAAGAAAGAAATTAAATTAAATGTGTATATAAATAAAGAATGAGAAATAGAGAAAAAAAACTAGGATAGAGAGGAAAGTCAAAGAGTGAGAGAGACAGTTCATCTGCTGTTACAGACAATGGGTTATAATCATTGATTTTATCTCGTAATTATGGTATGTTAACTCAGACTCTTAATGTCACCATAGAATAGTATTCAGGGATAATTAAGCAACAAAATGTAACACATTGTCAGATATAAACATGTGACACATTGTCAACCTTAAACATTCGCTGATTGCACAGGTGTTTGTTTAAGCAAATGTCACCGGTTCAGGCTCCACTGTATCGAAAAACGGCCCTTTAAACTTGATCACCATCAGCCGTAGTTTATGAGCACCTGTTGCAATAAATGTTGTTTTCCAGATGCAATATAATCAATCATATGAACCCCTTGTGCTTATAGTTGCATTTTAATTCAGATTGGTTTGTTTATTGCAACACAAAAGAGATTGGTTTGTTTATTGTAATATACAGAACCCAACATGGTGCAATAAAAGTTCTGGACCTGAGGCTGTTTATCTTTTAACTTAATGAATTGCTTTCTGCAGAGTGATTAAATCAAGACATATAAACATATAACATAGATGGAAAAATGTCTTGGATTCATTCATTTATTACCTTTACTTATGCACATACAGAATACATTTGAAAATGGTAGGTACTAATCAGCAATGAATTGAATTATTTAATCCATGTTTATTTGGCGCAATTATTAACTCTTGAAATACTGATACTATGTAATTGTGTAAACAACAGAATCGACCGTCTGTGACTTACATAAGAGCACACATCTAGTATTAAAAAAGGGCCAAGGTTATTGTTTTGTAACTTGAAGAAACTGAATACATATTACATTTGAAAAAATTGCTAGCTCACTATTTAATTTTATAGACCTCAGGGGAGGTTGAGTCAAAGATGCAAAAATTTGTAGTGCGCCATAGATTTTTAAAGTTTACAGTAACACATTCCTTCCATTAATAAAATCAGCCATTAGCTCTTAATTGTGCTTATTCGAATGGATACATTTTATTTGGTTAAAATAAATGAATTATACTTTCAAAAGCGTATACAATACTAAATGTAACAAGCATTCTGAGAGTATTGCATAAGCAATACATGTCCCCTACCGGGTTGTGGAAATTGTGAAAACAATGCACTGTAATATAGAATATCAAACCCGAACATTAAGAAATTGGAATATAAAAAATTGATTTTCTCAAAAAATATGTCAACCAGACGCTACAAAAGTGTAAACTTGATCCATAGTTTGACATTTTGAAGCTGTTTAGCAAATTTCATATTATTCCTCAAACGCATAAAGAAAAAAAGTGTGGAAAACTGAAGTGGGACAGACGGATGGACGGACAGACAGACAGAGGGGCGGACGGACAGACAGACAGACGGACTGACGGATGCAGAGGAAAGCTATAGTCCCCTCCGGTGAAAACCGGTAGGGGACTAACAATGCTTATATATAACTTAAATACCCAGATCTAGATGTTCAAATGAGTCTTTCCTCATAATATTGAATTATTATACACTTGGGTTTAACCTTAACACATTGTTTTCTCTTTGTAGTGAAACAAATTGCCTGGACACTGGTTTGATCATTGAGATCTGGAATAAAGGCATGCTGTGGGATAAGCTGCTGGGTCTCCATTGGCTCCCATTGAGGGATATTCACCACTCAAATTCAGTAAGCCAACTCAAGCTCACAGTTTCCCAGCTCTTTTCCGTATAATTTGTCCTCAAAACAATGTCTCTGAACTCAGTAAACCAACTTGAGCCCAGTTTCCCAGCTCTTTTCTGTATAATTTCTCCTCAAAACAATGTCTCTGAACTTAGTAACCTAACTCAATCCCAGTTTCCCAGCTCTTTTCTGTATAATTTGTCCTCAAAACAATGTCTCTGAACTCAGTAAGCCAACTCAGGCTCACAGTTCCCCTTCCCTTTTCTCTCCCTTCCTAAATATATGACCTCAAAACATCTCTAACTGCGCCCTCCCTCCCATCCTTTCCTTTAAACTTGCCCTCCTCTTTGCTGACCTGAACTTTTTTGGGCCTTAAAAGTTCCTGGCTTTTAGTTATATATTGGTTTGATATGCCAGGGCCTTTGTATTAACTGCCCTTGGACAGTATTGACTCAAACTCTTCGAGTTTTGGCCGATGCTTACCACTTGAGTTGATAACAAGGCTGAGATCAAAACATCAGTGTGATGATTCTATATACACATTACTTGTAATGTACATTGGTTTTATATAAACCAGATTTTGCAGAACATGAAATCTGAAGGTAAAGGAAGAGATTTTTTTGGGGAGGGGACAAGAAAATCAGTTCAATAAATCAATCAACTAAGGTATACCGTACATATATATATATGATTGATTCATCTAGAATTCATGTAGCTGAAGCGTATTGGTCGATCTGTTTGCTTGAGTAGCAAATAGATACCAACAATAATTGTCGAGAAAAATTATATAGACTGAGACACTTTTTTCGGGAAATATAAGAGATAACTGCAACAGATTTGTTAAAAGAGGCTTCTTCCTAAGCTGGTCAAAATATTAACAGATTTTTGCAAATAATGAATGGTGGCAGGAGTCTGGAGAAATGTTCTGTTTATCTAAGACTAGAAATGTTCTTTGACGAACTAGTTGGTAGACAGATGTATATAGGAACTTGAAGATGAGTGAGGGAACAGCGTTTTTCCAGGAATAATCCATAAAAGCACCACTTAATTCTCATTAATACCAAGTTCTGCGCTGACACGAACAGCTTCCAGTGAAGAGTTCTCCAGATGAGTCGAATCTAATCAGACCAGCGGCTTTTTCTTCTATTTTTTGGTTGTTGGTAAAAGTGATTGCTCCTAATACCTTTATAAATGACTAGCTGAATTTTATGTGAACTTCCTTGTCAAATGATGAATGCACCATAAACTAATCTTTAGAGTTCTCCTATAAAAGAATTCCGTATATGATGACTAATTTTCCAAACGAGTTGAATCAAATTCATATAAACCAAGGATCTCCATAGAGGTTTAAGATTGCATGAGTTTTCTATATGGCTTTGGGGGGTGGGGGGTGGGGGGGGGGGGTGGGGGGGGGGAGCTAGAAGTAGAATACCATAATCAAGATCTGAGGTAGATCTGTATAATTTTTTTCCCATAAAAAAAAAACACTGAGAAAATCATGTCAGTAAGCATGACACTTGATTCAGATACTGTAAACGTACTATAATGAGGATGTACAATATTTGGCGAAAAATGATTTTGCAACAGATAAGCCTGGATTTGATTTAGCCCTTTATATCTGAATGTTCCTATTTATCTATACATATACGTTTGAAATTTAGTGATGTACTTGATTTAGCGGAAGCCACCTTCTTCCAAAAAACTTATAAAAAATAGAATGTACAGCCAAATTTAATACGTTTACAGTATTTTAAAGCACAGGTATTACAACTAAGATGATTTGGAACAATTATTTCCCCATGCAGCAAGAGACTTGGAACTGATTGTCTTTGGTGAAAGACCATCCAGGAGGGAATGAAATACTGTAATCATCAATGAAAACTTGATCATATTATAGCCATCAAGATCTTGATAAAGGCTGACCAACGCCGAACAATTTCAGAAACATCTGCACTTGTTGGTGTCAATGTCTGAACTGTTCATTACAATTTTATCTGAACTTATAAACAGTAGGTTATTGCAAGATGGATTCCAATTGGATAAAATTACTGTCAGAAAATGATTTCTTGTTCAGATTAATTGTGATTGGGAATTTATTTCTCACCAGATAAAATTGCCTGGGTAGTAAAATGATAAGCTTAAGTGCCATTATAAACTTGAATATTATAATAATCCATTATTAAATCTAATCTGAAAAAAAATTTTAAGTAATTTTTTAGGAAGCAATTGATAATTATTTTTTTTTCCAATATTGTGTCTGGGACTTTTTTGTGTACACTGTCTTCTGTATATCATGTTTTTCACTAAAGTGCCACATGTGCAGTAATAGCTAGGAAGAATTGAAAAAAATCAGCTGTACATGCATGCAAACAGAATTTTGGAGTTCTTTTTCTGAATATAGATAGATCTTTTCCATGAACATCTTCCATTTAATGATCATGGAAGAACTATCATTAACTTGATTACAGCAGTAAATCAAGATAGGATAATGGTAGTTTCTAAGATCCCATATTGATGGATGTTCGTGCACAGGTATCGATACTTCCTAGCCAAAGTCAAAGATCTCAAGATTTTTTTTTTTTGAACCCTCAGGCTGTCTCTATAAAATGTTTTTTTAAATCTGGCATCTAGCTGAAAAAAATGCAAATACATATACATGTATACAGCCGTTGCATGGTTAAAGATTGATGGACTACACAGAAAGATGAAACCAGATCTTTGGCCAGTTCTTTAAGCTCCATAAGTCGTGGGTGAAAAATGGAAGAATCTGAAGCATCCATCACAATAGAAAGGCAGAGACATTATCTAGTGATCATTTTGCAGCTCAGTCAAGATGTGAGATGCTTGATATGCAAATGAGTTCAATATTTATTGCCAGATTATTGTTTCCTTATCAGGATACAGAATTCTTTAATGACAATTGATTCTTTGAGGATAATCCCTAAAGGGTTGGGATGGATGGGGAGATCCCATGTTTGGTGACACTTAACTAGAAAACTACAGAGAATCCAAGTTCCTATAAATACATTTATTGATCCCTCTTATCTGTATTTAACAGGAACCTATTGGGAAAATTGAAAAAAAAAAAACTACAGAGAATCCAAGTTCCTATAAATACATTTATTGATCCCTCTTATCTGTATTTAACAGGAACCTATTGGGAAAATTGAAAAAAAAAAAAGGTAAACAACAAACCACAAATGAATTCCCCCTACCCCCCCTACCCCCCCCCCCCCCCCCCAAAGAAAATCAAAAAAAATCTACGGATTAACTGAGCTTATTTTCCTTCTCTCTCAGAAAAATTGTTCTCCGAAAGTGCCTGGCCATTTTCAGTAATGAGTTATTAACATTGCTTGTTTTGGTCTGGATCCTGCTGCCTGGTTAATTGAAATGAGTCTCCATCTCTTGATAGATCAGACCTCATGCAACCAATAGTCATTGAATCGACTTGTCCCCTCGTATCCAAGCTGAACCTGTCTAATGGTCTGTGGGAGGGATTTAATTAACTTATCTGACCATAATGTCTGCCGATTTAAACCATCAAATAATTTTCTGATTACCTTTATGTCGACTTACAGGAACCTACAATAGCTAGACAATAAGTGTTCATGTACCAAATACTTGCTTTTATAATTATCAATTTACATGTACAGATATTGGATGTTTTATATATTTTTTTCCCCAATGAAATAGTTTTATCAATACTTCTAAACATTGTATTCAATATACAACAGAGAGGCAGTTAATTGTTAACAAAATACATGTATTTTAAAGGACTATATATGATAAGGGTCTAAAATGGCCCCCTAAAATGAACATCATCATTTTACTATCATTCTTTGTTTTCTTAGTACAGGTATGTATATGATGTGTTTACATAATATTCATTTTGGTTCAAGTGCCCACAATTTAGAAATACGACATTGTAAAGACAACCTTTTCCCGCCATTTTTGCATTTTGAGCGTAAAACAGCTTGTTTTCAAGCAGTTTTTCCTTCCGAAAACATAGAGCGCATTCTTGAACAAATGAAATATTTTAATCAGAGATGTATCTAGCCAAGACTAATAAGTGACAAAAATATTTTCCTTGTTCAAGCATGCGCTCTATATTTCCCATTCGTAAATAGATAAGAAAAATGTCAATTTTGGGCTGATTTTGATTGAATTATAGAAATGGCGTCACTTCTGACGTCATATACTGCCAGTGAGTGCAAATAATTCAAATAAATAGATGAAAAATATATTTTATATAAACTCTTCTAAAAAATTAGTTAACATTTTATTGTACCCGAAACATTTAAGAAATGGCGAATTATGGGGGCCAAATTTAACTCTTATCATATATAGTTCTTTATTGTCTTGGGTATTTTTATTACTAGTATGCCATTGCTAAAATTTTTTTTGAAATAAGTTGCTCTATTTTGGGGGGCCACAATCATTGCATCCATTGTCTTTTGTACTTGTAGGAGGGTGAAGGAAGATGGCTGTCCCTGGATAGTGAGCTCATAATGAGGAATGGCAAGGTCACAGGCACCAGGTTTCCCACGGGACACACCATCCTTCTGGATGCTAGATTCGAGTTACCATATGGTACGTAGTCTTGTAGAGCATGAGTTACTTCATGTTACATGGTCACGTAGAGTATGAAATACCATATGGTGCATATTTCTGTAGAATATGAGCTTCTTTATAGTATGTGGTGATGTAGAGACAGCTATGAGCTACCATATGGTATGTGGTCATGTAGAATATGAGTAACCATATGGTACATGGTTCTCTAGAATATGAGCTTCTTTATAGTATGTGGTGATGTAGACACAGCTATGAGCTACCATATGGTATGTGGTCATGTGGAATATGAGTTACCATATGGTAGGTGGTCATGTAGAATATGAGTTACCATATGGTATGTGGTCATGTAGAATATGAGTTACCATATGGTATGTGGTCATGTAGAATATGAGTTACCATATGGTAGGTGGTCATGTAGAATATGAGTTACCATATGGTAGGTGGTCATGTAGAATATGATCGAGTTACCATATGGTACATGGTTTTTGTAGAGTATAAGCTACCATATCATATGTGGTGATGTAGAGTATGAGAGCTTCCATATAGTATATGGTGATGTCATAAGAGTATGAATTCCCATATGTTACATGGTCATATGAGTTACCAATTTACCATATGGTATTTGGTATATTGTATTTTTTTTCAAGGTACATCTCTGTGTATTCTTAGTTATTATTTTTTTAATTATCTATTCTTTCCTTCAAGTTTTAAGCAAAAAAAAGAAAAATATTTTTGCCATTGAATGATATGGATCAAACTACATTTATTAAAATCACAAAAAATGACAGAAATTTAAAACATGCCAAGTTTGCTTTACCCTCTGTCTTAAATTCCCATGGAGTGAAAAAAGTAATTTTTTGCTTAGTACTCTTTCTCTCCCTCTCTCTCTTTGTTTAATATTTGATGGATGCCATAATTTCTTTAACACAGTGAGAAAGACAGATAAATGTGTTTTCAGGGACTGAAAACTGGGCGAATGATAAACATCATGACATTTATAGTTTAGGGATTCCCGAATATAGGGCAACCAGTGGTAAAATATTGATTGAAAACTCATTGCTAAAAATTTGCAATGAACTTGTAAATTGCACGATTTCGAAAGGCAACGATGATGTACACTGCTGCAATTGCATTAGAATGTCGAAATTTGATTTTCAGCTTTGGAATCAGAGTAATTTTGTGCCACTTGTCTATACCTAATTTGTTTGTTTTTGTGATAGGTGATATTAATGATGATAAAAGAGTTAATTATTTACAGAACAAGAACAAGCCAGGGAATTTTTGTTTCTGCGTAAATGTGGAAATTTTTATGGACTAAAACACAATTTTAACCTAGTCATTTGTCTTAAGGGACAAATAAAACTGGAAGTATGCATCCTTATTAGATATTGCAAATCAGATTGCATTGACCCAAAAAAAGGTACTGACCTATAACTTGTATTGTATGCTGAAGTGAGTGGCCCAATATTGGATTTCAAGCCATTATTAATGAATGTAGGCTTCCAAAGTAGACATCTTTTGGGATACCTGTACAAATTGCAGTAGACTGATATCATTACAGTCAAGAGTATTGATTAAAGAGAGTCTATATTCATCTCCCATCCGAAAATCTTTAATTTAATAAAAAGCAATTTATATGGATGAATTGTTTAGATTACACTGATATATGGAATGGAAAGTTTGTTTTTGGTCTGGTTGGAACTCGTTTTAATTAAGTCATTAAATCTTAATATGGACTGTGCATGCAAAATGTGAGGAATGAGACCTGCAGGTTTCTTTTGACAAGTGGACCAAATTTTGTGAAATTGCATACACAAAGGGAATTTTATATGTCCATCCAAAAAAAAAAAATTGATCAGCAGAAGAAATTCTCAGCGGTCTGTCTGTCGTTTGTATGTTGTATGTCAGGAAGCTCCTTGCTTTAGTGGGTGTAGAGAATCATTATGACAACTTAGCCTAAAAAGATGGAAGTGGGCTAGATATGTTTGCATAAATTTCCATTTAAACATCATCCCAGGAGGCCATGGCACAGGGGTAATGCTCAACTTTGTGATCAATGAAGCTGTAGGTCTGATAGCTTGACTGGCTGTCTAGACTGGATTCAGTTTCATTAGCCAAGAATAATAAAAGTTTATCAATATCCTGGTGACATCTCTTTGTACTGAAGAAAGATCTGCCTATGGCACAGGCTGGAAGTTGCTCGGCTCATACATTAATTTCCACGTTTTTCGACTTCTGAGAGTGTTCAAATCTCCAGATGCATTTCTTGATCCAGGGATTTAAGGGAGAGAGAGCAACAGTCAATAAAGAACTTCTTTTTTTTTCGATTAGACTGAAATTTAAAAATGGCAGAGGAATTTAATTGATTTTCAAGAGGGTGTATTTTTTGTAAACTTGGTGCACTGTTTCGTGTAGTACGTTTTAAGAAAAATTCTTTGATTCAGGGGCTATATATATGAATTAAAAGAGAGGCAAGAAATAGTTGTTTGATAATGAAATGTTCCCTTTAGATTTGATAACAACAAAGGTGATCTAGATGACATTAGAAATTGATTTTCGTCTTAGATGTAGTGCCTGCAAAAATAGGCCCATCCATTAACAAATAAAGATTCATTATATTAAAGGTGAGAAAAAAAAACTTTGGCTCTTTTGAAGCTTAATAGAAGCAAAGAGCACAGTTTTTGAGGGAAGTTCAAGAAAGTGTCATTGATTAAACTCTGATGTCGTCAAATAGATGGATATTGCTTAACTGGTTTTCTGATTGATTATTTGGGTTATTGTGTATTGCGTGACCAACAGTTACAACAATATTACAGTGCAGAGCTCTTAAAATGCTTCCTTTGTTTAAGCACAATGTTGTTCTTGTCACAGAATATTAAAGCAATATGACCTGCGTTTTTTAGAATTTAATTTTGCTGCAAAAACCTGCTAGTATGCAAAGTCTGCATGTAACTTAAATTTTTATAATAAATATGATTTGAAAAAATCATTAATATTTGGCAGAGGAAAGATTTCTCTTCTAATGAATATATAGCAGTTCAATTTTTGTACAAGACGACAATAATTCAATTTTGTTTCAATTAAGGCTTCTTAACGACTTTTGCCCACAAAAATAAGGCTAAGAGAAATTCATAAACCATGAAATTTTTTGTCATTTTGTTAGAAAATAACATTTTCGTAAAAAAAAAAGTTCAGCTTGAAAATTGCATCTCATATTGCTTTAATGAAATGATAACTCCTCATTTAGTTTCATAATCTTTCAACATCTATTTATTTGTTACATGAAGTGCTTTGAATTAAGCGTTTGCTAGCTACCATCGATTTTGATTTTTCAGTCCTCTCAGTACTTTCATTAATTGATGCTTTGATAATTTTTTCCTACTGAATTAATGATAGAAAGATATAAAAGCTCGGTTTCAATTTTGTGAAAGCAGGTTTTATTCACAGTGAAGTCACTAGACAAAGTATAATCTTGTCAAATTGTAGTAGTAGATTTGGTATATGTAATAAAACAATTATTTCCCTTCAAGTAAGAAAACAGTAAAAACTCAATTTGCCATTTGGTATAGAAGAAGCCTAACAATCTGTTGTGCTCTTCTGTTCTTGGACAACATAAGTTTCTTGAGGTTTCTCCTCTACATACCTTTGGACAAAGGTTCTGACTCTTTTCCAATCAGGCATGAAATGATTGAATAATATTTTTGGATGGCAGCTTAATTTTTAAGTCTGTATGTAAGATTTTTAAAAGTTTCTTTCTAAATCTTTCATTACATGATAAATAACACTGTCTCTTTGTATTACACAGATCTCCCAGAGGCTGAAGCTGCAGAATTGGAAAATAAACTCAAAGTTCTCAACACCATCGATCAAGAGGTAGGAATAGAGCCATTTTAACTGTAAACAAGAACTTGGACTTAAGGTTGTTTTATCAAACAGCAACATATATGTCATAGGGCTGTCTATTTTATTGTAGTCGGCCTGTCTTTCTTATTTTTGACCAATCAGTCTTTGCTAATTGAAAACAACATTTGTCTACTCTTAGGTTGTGCGTTACATAACTCATGAATATTTTGATTATTTTCAACTTCTTTTGATGCATGGGTAAATAGTTTCATGATAACAAATGTCTAAGGTCTTGTTGAAATGGATGATTTTAATTAGCATGTGCTTATCTGAGAGAGAGAGAGAGAGAGAGAGAGAGAGAGAGAGAGAGAGAGAGAGAGAGAGAGAGAGAGAGAGGATATTGAAAAATTGTGTAATAGCCAATAATATAAAAAAAAAATTCACGTCATTTTTGCTCTTTAAATAAAATCAAATTCTGTATCTTATAGTTGATGACTATACAGCGCCAAAATACATATTCCACTCAATGTAAGTACAGTTATTGCACGTTTAATACATGCAAAGGGAAGTAACTCCAATGCAGCACTCTTCACATTGCTATTCATTATTGGAATTCTCCAGACATTTATGACTTTACATATAGAAGGGTTGAGGATTAGTTTGATTAAACTTTTATAGTATCACTGCATTATGGGAACTCTGCTTCTTTTTGCAGGTCATATTTTTTAATCGTTTGGAAGCAATTAAATTCTGATAAATTTTGATCAATATCTGTTGAATGAATTAAAGGTCTATTATTCATCTTTCTAACAGTCTTTGATGGTTGCTTTAATATTTTTGTTTTGCCTCTAAAGCTGGGATGTCTGAAGACAGTGATTACAAGAGTGACAATAGCTACCCCCCTCCTCACCAACACAACGTCTCAGTGAAGCAGTTTCCTCTGCATGAACCCAGCAGAGATTTTTACTATAATGGACAGTTTGATTCATTCGATGGAGGAGGGCTGGATGATGATCGACAGGGATCATTTGACCGTTTTGAAAGTTTTGATGAAGAGGAGTCATTAAATGGACATCACTTTCATGATCGGTATCAGCGGGATCTATCTCCAGAACCAGACAATGAATCTTATGAAGAAGAATTGACTCACTGCTCCGAGAGGAGGAGTCAGGATGATCCGAATTACGATCAGGATCAGGATTACTCTTTGCGTGGATCAGATTACGATCCTGTGGAGTACGACGATTACGAACGTGCAAAGCTTAATGATAGAAGCTTCAGTGAGGAAGATGAAAGCTACTCGGGGGGGAGGGAAATGAGCCGAACACTCAGTGAAGAAGAGTCCTCAAGCAGAGGAAGGCACTATGATAGAACTTTCAGTGAGGAGAGTAACCGGATATATAGTGAGGAAAGTAACCGGATTTATAGTGAGGAAAGTAACCGGATTTATAGTGAGGAGAGTAATCGAGACCAGCACTCCATGGAAAGAACACTTAGTGAAGATAGTAGCAGAGAGAGACAGCAATATTACGACCAAGTGGATGATCGACGGCCTTCTTATACGCAGAACCATCGAGGGAGCTACGACAACACCAAGAATAGAGATTACGGGAGAGAGTGGGAGTACTATCAAGATGAGGAAAGCACATATGTTCAAGGGCGGAGTGATACAGAGTCGGAACATATGTCATACAACAGCAGGCCCAGGCATAGTCGACAGTACAGCTACACTAATAGGGGGTAGGTACTTACTACGGAACATATGTCATACAACAGCAGGCCCAGGCATAGTCGACAGTACAGCTACACTAATAGAGGGTAGGTACTTACTACCAAACATGTCATACAACAGCAGGCCCTGGCATAGTCAAGTTCAGTACAGCTACATTAATAGGGGGTAGATACTTACTACCAAACCTATGTCATTGACCAATAGGCCCATGTAGGCAAAGTCAACAGTACATGCAGTTACACTAAAAAAGGGTAGGTACTTACTAGTGAACAGGGTCATATGTTAATTGGCCAATGAAGGCATAATAAACAATAAGGTACACTTATCGAGAGTACTTAGCAGAAACACTAAAGTTAAAGTATTTTACACTTTGTAATTACATGTAATAATTAAGAAACAAATTGGTCCCCTGAAGTGATAGAAACAGTTAAAAAACAGGAAAATGTAAAGCATGTTTATAACATTGAAGCACAAGGAATTAACATTTTTGGATAGTTTAATACAAATGCTATTTCTATTTGATTATCTAATTAATCATATTAGTGCTTCAGACCAAAAGGTATGAAAACTAATGACATCATTGTTAGCATAAATTTTAGATATGGATGTTCAATTGTATAAACCTTGCTTCACTTTAAAACTTAAAGAAAGAAAGAAAAAAAAACCCCTGATGTACGTGCTTTCCCAGTACTTGGCTCAAAGAGGAATAAACATATATACACTGTACATAGAAGAACTTGTATTATAGCTGTTTCGTCATTGATTGATGCTTTGCTGGTGGGCTTAAATAACAGCAGGAATAAGCATTGTTTCTCCATACAACCCACACATACTAAATACCAGCTCGGAGTCCCTATTGTGTGGTCACAGAATAAGTTGGCCTACTTGACCTTTAGAGAGATAGTATATATCTTGAACCAAATCACAAGAAGACATTTTCATTAGCTCTTAACGGTGTTTGTAGAGACACTGGAGGGTTGAAAAAAAGCAGGGTATTTTCGGTCTCCTAGGATAATTTAGCCTATATTGTCATTTTGTTTTTGGGTTTTATTCATTTTTTTCTCTTGTTGAGCTTGGTTTATATTGCTCTATTTTGTCGAAACCAAATTATGGTTTTGAAAAATTATCTGCACATACTCAATGTCCTACTCCTAGCTAGCATCCCTTAACTAAATCGACTTTTAGATATCAGTGACTTCATATTGAATGTTCATCTTTAATGTTTCAAGAAGACAAGAGAAACGAAAGGATTGCAATTAAAGTAATTCAATTTATTTAGAACATGATAAAAGACTAAAAAAAACCCTGAAAATTGTGTTGCATTTTGGGAATTATAGATATTTATGGAATTTTTTATTATTTTATGTTGATTACTGAATTCTTCAATAATAATCATGTACAATGCTCTTTCGAGATAGAATTGGTCCCAAAGGCTTTATAGCTGCCAAGTAATCTCCTATAAGATATCTCATCCAGAAATTTACCCTTGCCAATCAACAGTCGGCATTGAACTCAATGCAAACTAATAAAATTAAAAAAAACAAACCCAGGGTCGTAACTGCATGATAAGGACTTCAAGCTATAAATTAGAACCGTTTTAACAAGTCCTTGGACTTTCAGTAGGATGTAACTATCTATTTCTTGCGTCAAAACAAGTTGAAATGACGCTGGTTTCAAGCGAAATATACACCGATTGCGTAGCCTTAGCTCAAAAGCCAGACAAATCCTGTTGATTTCAAAGAGCCATGACTGAGTGGCCTACAATGAAATAGACAGACCTACGTTACAATGCTGTTTGACACAACTACCCAAAGTCCAAGCTCCTGTTAAAATGGTTCTATTTAAAGTTCAAAGTAGCATAGAGCGGTCTTTTTACTCAGATATATACATGTATACCCGGTACTATTCTCTTTTGAGAGGTGGACAGGCATAGTGGATGTAGGCAGCTATGCCTGTCCATTTCTCAAAAGAGAATAATACATGTACTTTAGTAAGCTGACAAATTAAATTGAAAAGAATTTTGGAAATTTGAAATCAAGGCTCTCTCATTTTGTTCAATGTACTGTAAGAAAATTGATAATCATGCAAGCAATTTTATTTACAATTTTTTTTTTTAAACAACCATTCATTGATTAAAAGAAAAGTCAAATAGCCATTTACTCTTAAATATCAGAAGAAACGGTAACAAGTACAAACAAAATATTTGAACATGGAACCTCACCAAAATTTAAACAAATTTACAATGTTGTCTTTTAAAAACTGTTGGCTCCTTGCGTGGGATCAATTAGCCCACGACCCACTTTCCATTTATTTTCCTCCGCAAGTAAACTTACTGTCGGCCGAAGAAACAGTGGAGCATTTCCTAGCCCAAGTTCTAATGTCACATTGATAAAAGATGCAATTATCTTCCTCAGGTGACTGGGAAAATTTCAGCATATAGATGGAGGGTAACGATCGAAGTGATAATCAAAAAATCAATTGACAGCAGTAAATATGACTGTCGATGTATGATAAATATGACATGCTACAGTATAATGATAATTGTTTTGATTTCTCTTGTCTTGATAACAGGAGCCCCGCAAGGAGTGGAGATTCCCTGACCAATACGACCAATATGACCAACACCAGCAAAATCAGCACTCAGGATTTTAGGTAAGGCCCAGCATATTCAGGTCACACTGTATCTTTTTGGTGTAACATGTTACATAACCTAGATTTGTCAACATTTAATCTAGACATTTTGTTTACATTCAAAGTGTACTACTGTAGCATTTGCATAGTTCTTGTTGTTTACCATATATTGAATGCAGAGGACTTAAGTATATCTAATACTACTATTCCTTTGAAAGAGGGTAAAGATTCAAGGGGAAAGGGGGAGGGGGTTAAAAATAATGCCTAAAAATAAGTGTTGTGGTTATATATAAATATATCTTTAAAAAAACTATATATTTAAAGATTTCTTATTCAAAAAAGCAAAGCTAAAGACAAAAAAAAGGATAATTTGTTATAGACATGTGCAACAAGTATGTAGTATTTCATTTGATATTATTAAAACACCATGATCATATTATTAAATATGGACATATATGTATAGACAGTATCGACATAAATAGAACCATTTTAACAAGACCTTGGACTTTCGGTAAGATGTTACTATATATTTTTTTTGCGTCAAAACAAGTTGAAAATGACGCTGGTTTCGAGTGAAATATACGCAGATTTCGTAGTCTCAGCTGAAAAGCCAGACAGATCGTGTTGATTTCAAAGAGCAATGGCTGAGTAGGCAGCAATGAAATAGACAGACCTACGTCAGTGTTGTTTGACATAACTACCCAAAGTCCAAGCTCCTGTTAAAATGGTTCTAATATATCTTTACTGAGGGACAGACAAAAACTTAGATCTCAAATGTAATATACAAGACTTAGTGTAAAAAAATTTTGTTAATATGAAAATTGTAAATTACACCATTCTGCACTCTCATTCAATAAATAAGAATGTACAAAACCAATACTTTTCAAAAATGTTCTGGAGGGTTGCCATGAATTTTGAAACCATGCCTACTGGTTTTCAGAACCTATTTTAATTCATTTCCACTGTTTAAAGTTTAAATTTTGAAATAATCATCAGCATTCATTGAAAGGTCATTGAAAGTTATACAATGTATATATGTTCATATACCCTCAATAATTGGTGCAATATGTAATTGAATTCTCAGAATGAAGATTGTGTGTGTCATTTTTCAATTTTTGATAGCGAGGAAATGAGAAATTAGGTTTCATTTTTCATGGACCAATTATGAAATCATCAAACCAGCTACTCTAGCATGGTAAAATGAGGTAATTTTCTTGTTCAAGTTAGAAATTATGAAGTGATGGATTTTTGGATGAAGTCGAGAGAAAAAAAAATGGTTGTACTGCCAGCCTTTTGTATCTTGCTAATAACTTTGAGTAATTGTATTTTCTAAGACCTGATGGATATTTGTGAAATAGAAAAATACTTGAAATTGGTGTTTGGGATATCTGTTGTTCTACAAAGGAGCTTAATATTTTGGAGGGAATGAATTTGTTTACGAAAGTTTGTGATTTCTAATGTTCTACAAAGGAGCTTGATATTTTGGAGGGAAAAAGTTTGTTTTACGAATGTTTTGATAGTCTCAGGGAATGGAATTGTCTCGAGACTAACTGCATGCATGATGTGTACAGAGGCCAGCCTTGACCCTATGTGTACAATTAGTACGGTGTCTTATGGTAATGGGTGAGTGAATTCTAGCTGGCAGACCCGGGCCACAATAAGCCCTATACATGTTTATGCTAGGAACACATTCTTCGTCTTGTTTGTATACCTCGAGAGAACTTTTAAATGGCAATCCTGTCAGAGGTTTTCACTTATAAAACATGTTAAATTCTCAGTCTGACTGAATTTAGGAACTTGCCATTATGAATGATCTGTTGGATTTTGTATGTTAATTGTTCAAGATATATGGAGGACTTAATCGTTTGATTTTGGAAATATTCACAACATGGAGTGCATATTGAAGTGTCTAGAGATTATCTATCTGTAAGTTTGACTAATATATAAAATATATATATTTTTGGTAATGGTTGTTATACATGTTAAAAAAAAACTTTAAATGATATAGCCCAAGTACAGGCGATTGTCTATATATAAGTCTCCTGTTGTGAAATTCTTTTCATTTGTCAGAGTAACATCATTCTAAAGGAGTATATTTCAACTTTTCAAATGTAATATTTATTTCAAATAATAGAATAACAATGTAAACACTGGCTGTTTTTTGTTTGTTTTTTTTGGTTGCATATATTAAGATTTTGTGTGTTCAAATACAGCAGATATAATTATTAGTATTAGCTATAATAACTTTCAAACCTGAACAATTAGGCATGGTTGAAAGTAAGTTGCATAATTGGTCGTGCAATTATCATTCATGTAGTTGTTACTGCAATTATGATTGTAAAGTTAAAACCTTTAAAGTTAAAAACTTTGAGACTTGCAGTTTTAAATCGATTTGATTGCAGCCTAATTAGAATTGTAAATTATCTTGTTTAGTATTTTTGTTCATACACTATATCTCTGCAAATAAAATATCAATTATTGGTTACCTGGCATAATATTCGCAACAGAGTAAATATTGTCTGGCAAGTAAATATATCCTTGACTGCCATGAAGCCATTTATTATTAAATATTTTTTTTTAACTAAGGCATTTTTTATTTTTTTCTTCAGCAGTTAACAAAAATTTGTTGAAACCACAGTGTTCATTAACTTATGAAACCTTTATTGTCCCAAATCTTGTTACATGGCAGAAACCATAGAAATCAAAACGCCTTCCTGACTATTTAAGGTAGTGTGGAACATATTGAGAAATGGGTGTGGATGAAAACACATCATACACTGTATTTGAAATTTTAATTTTTTTTTTTTTTTTTAACTTTGTAATGCATTTTAAAAATCTTTTAGAAAGGTTAGAAATCAAGATTTAAAAATGAATCAGTGGCCAGTGGGTTTCCAACTTGTGACTTTAGGATCAGTAGTTGAAATTTTATCCAATAGTGCTTTACTGTTATACCGTGAAAAAAAGATGTATTAACAAAATTCTTATTCAATTCATTGACTTTTTTGAAAGATTTATAGTGTGACACAGTATATTAAAAGGTGTACGTCCCTTACCTCCTAAAAATAGCCCTTTAAGATTCATTGTCTCACGATCGTTCGTTTATTATGTATAGCATTGATACCAGGCTCACTGAGTGTCAGCATGCCTTAGAGGACAAAAGTTGACAAAAATTTGCTGTATGAATTTCAGTTATTTATCTTGGTGACAGTTGTTACCTCTCTTAGCATAGGGTTGTTGGACCTTAATTGAAACTAATGCGTTAGTTAGGGTATAAAAAACCTTTTCTTTATAGAAGATATTGAAGTGAACGAAATAGCTTAATTGACAGCTAGAAAGTCTGTTTTGAAAAAAATAACTAGCCAGCTGCTATTTAACTGTAATTGTTTCCAATCGTGTGTACATCTATGTGTTAAAGTCTAAATTATGATTATTATAATGTGTGCACCACGAAGCTTAGCAGGTAATTTTTACACCTGTTATGAGATACATGTACATAGCCTCATGGAAAGGTTCACAGTTATCAATTCCAAGGTAATTGCCGCCATTGCCTTGATTTGAGAATTGAACAGCAAGGAAATTTGATCAAGCAGTAGCGATCTGTCGACAGTTTTCCGTATTAACGTACGTAATTGTTGCCTTTTATAGCCCAATTAACAGCCAGACAAGCCTTAGCGGTCTGAGTCGACAAAGCACCCAGGAAAGAAGCGATGGTCCTCTGGACTACCCCTACAAATACTCCCCCCACCCCGAGCTCCAGGAGTCACCGGCCAAAATCAGGTGGAGCCAGGCTGTGAAGAAAATCAACACTGAGCTCAATAAGGTAAGATTTTGGGGTCTGGGTATTTAAATGTTGTTGCTTCCTTAAAGTCTTTGGAGTTTATCATGTTCATTATCCCAAAGTCAGCGACTTGTTGGATGGATGCATGGACATTTTTTGATGTATTAAGGTAGGTGACATGGGCAGTGTGTTAAGCAATAATGTGTCATATTAAGAAACTTTTATATGTGCATTGTCCTTGGAGAAAGGGTTGTGAAAACTTTGATGGCAAGAATATAAGAATAGAGAAGGGGCAAAAACAAGGTGTACATTTTTTTTCTTTTAAGTGTTCCTTCTAAGTTTAAACACAAAAGAGTTGACCATATATTAAATGACCAAATGTTTGAGACGTGAACAATGATTGGCAATGATGAATGTCGATTTTCATCATGTTTAGTCTCAAGGATAATTTTCTGCTGATTATCTTGCATTGCAGAAAACAACTTGCTTACAAACTTACAAGTTATAACATACCAAACGGGGATTCTTAGATGACATATAACTTGATTGTATGTATGTGGACTATGTACTGGAAACTTTTGCCCCATGCATTTCATAGTTTTGCCAGTTTAATTTTGCCTTATTTGCACACATTAACAGTGGGCAAAATAAAAACTGCATATTGCTTCTCTCTTTAACCACTTGGGCAATTTTGACTTGGGACTAATCTTTTACAGTAAGTTGATCACATGGCTTAGTGGTCTTAGGTGTAAGGTCAGTAGCCAAAGGCAGCTGGTTCTATAAGCACCATTTTGGTCACTTGATGTTGTGTATTATGTCCTTACAAACAAAGCACTATATCTATGACTACCTGATACATGTTTTCAAGCCACCTGAGCTGCAGTTGGGTACCATCTTAGCGGTTCAACTGATATAGACTGGTGTTCCATCCAGGTGTAGTACGTCAATGAGTCTCGTCCCTTTAGCACCACAGAAATTGGAGATGTCAGCATAATATTGGCTCCATCTTTCTACAGTGCCTCGTGGCTACTGGAGACGATCGACAGGATTTAACTTTAAATAACTTTGTGATTTTAGCATGGGGCAAAAATACCACTATGTTACCGTGCAGTGTGTCACATATGTGGGCATTAGATAATTTTCAAAGTCTTAAATACTTAAAGATTTTTAAGTAATATTACGTATGGAACTATTCGATACTTAAAACTTTTGGGAATTCTACAAATTATCAGAATTCATATGATATAAATTGACATGGAACTGTTGGTGTTGTTCCTATACACATTAATTTTGAAAATACTGACTCTATGGCTCTGCTAAGGAAACAATCTCCTATGAAAATTGATTATTTTATGTGATTTATGAAGCATGCGTTATAGCGGCTTCATAAGCTTATGATTAGAAACTTCCCCAAAGGAGAGAACATCTACAGACACAATGCAGGCCTAAATAGTAACAGCTATAGCCCTAAGAAATTATTATCTCACAGTATGCAGAAATAAAGTTCTAGCAGTTCTTATGCTAAAATCCCCCCCCCCCCCCCCAAAAAAAAGGTTTGAATTTTAGCATCCATAGTGGATTTGTTTCTTCTACTATTTTGAAAGAGTTGTAATTTTATAGATAAATTTATAATGGGAGCAAGATATAATTTGGGGTAGATTAAGTTAATTATGTTAGAAATATACAAGTAGATCAGCGAAAGACAAGTAAGAAACTAAAGAGCTCGATTTAACATTGTTACAATTTTTCCAAAGTGTCTCCAAAAGAAGGATAACTCTTGCACATCATGAACTCTTTATTCATGAAGCAGACCTGTCTGCCTTTATTGGTTATATTTCCACTGTAAATTGAGAGAAGGAAATTAGATAGAAAATAGTTGTTGAATTAGATAGAGCTCCGGAAAAACAAATTAGGAGATTAACTTAAATGGCATTCAAGTTGCAAAACAAAATGGAAAAAAAAGAGTTGACCTTTTTCTGGCTTTTCATGTCACTTAAATTAATACAGAGGCACAAACAGGTTTAACATTTTAGACTGTCCGCATCCAAAAATCCTTTTCAAAGGAATCAACATTTGGCTGCAGTTTGGTTTTGTGCTAGCTATCCCCATTTGAATATTGAGTCAGCCTTCTATCTGAGCATTAAAAAAAAAAATTTAAAAAAAAAATAAAACCCACACCAAAAACAAGCCAAAATCATAATAATGAAAAAGACCTTGATATTTTGTTTTGTGCTTTTTGAATTAAACACTAGAAACTACTTGCTGTTGGGCTAAGAGAGAACACCATAGTTGCAAGCTACAGGTTTTGTGTCCTGATTTTATTTCCACAATGGAATGGACACAAAACCTGACAGCTTTTGACAGTGAGAGAACCCCAACCCCCGTCCCTGAAAAAAATTAGAGAAAAAGATGTGTATTTGTATCTAGAAAGAGACACATTGCATTTGCTTAAGCTTTAAAAAAACCTCGAAAAAATAATAAGCTGCTTGCTGTCCAATTTAAAACAGGAGTGTTTTTTAGTATATTGGTACCTATTTTCACTTTTCTTGAACATTTTAACAATATAACACTTTGAACACACCCAGCTGTGCTATTTTCGTGTTCAATTTTAACATACATGCTGGTTCCCTCATTTCAACTCTACCTTTTGCTATCTATATATATTCGATGCTGCGTGAGCAGACTTTGCACCATATACGCCGTGATGAATTTTTTTCTGTCTCCAAAAAGAAGGCTAGACATTGAGATTAATATTTTGCAGACAGACAGATTATAAATACTTCAAAGGTGTGTTGTCATGAAATACTAATGAATAATGAGGGTTTTTTTTGGTTTCGCTTTTTTTTCTTTCAAATTTCCTTTTATTGATTTTGTTGTGTATAGATAATTAACTGTTGTGAATATTTTCCAGCTTAGAAGACTTGTTGACACCTGTTTTTTCTTTGTGGGGGTAATCCACTAATTCACACCAAATACGTAAGAAGAAAGTTCTGACGTACATACCGCTAATTATTTGTGAACTTAAGCTGATATGACTTACATGTACTTATTATATTTTAATATCATTTCTTTGAAACAAATGATTAGCTGAAAAAGTAACCAGGCACATACAAACATGTTAATTAGCAGTTTTCACCGTAGATTCTTGTAATCAAAATGCTGAAATATCTTAAGTTTCTGCATTAAAGTAAACAAATGTTTTCATGGTGAACAGTGTTTTGTATGCAGTTTTCACCATGGATTCTTTACAGTAATCAAAATGCCGAAATATCCAAGTTTTCTGCATTAAAGTTAAAAAAAAATTCATGATGAAAGGGTTTTGTTGCGTATTGAAAACACATTATCTAGCTAATACAGATATTGTATTTAAAATTGTGTGTTTCTCATATTCAAGGTTTTGCATGGGTTATTTGAGGAAAACTGCAAAAAATATATAAAGTATGTGTTAATTTGGTTGACCTGCATTAAATTATTACATCGATATACAGTTAACAAGAATTAAATTGTATTATTAGCCACCATTTTTTTTAACATTCCCCGACCCACCCTAATTTTCAGATGTTATGTTAACAGTCTAGGAATGTCCAATGTATGTGTTGTAGAATGGAATTATGGGGGAAACTTATTACAAGGATTTTGTGTATTGAACGCTTTCGAATGAATTATTTGTATAAAATCTCAAATGTAAAGCCAGCAACAGCTTTATTGAAATGTGTATTGAAAGAGTGAGTCATTGTGTGTCGGGGGGACAATGCATCTCCCATATGTTGCATTCAAATGCCACACATGTTATAATGGGATGTTGATTAAAAATGAGATTTATTTGGTATTGTTATGATACATAATGTAGCCAGTACATCATTATAGAAGAAAATTGATAAATGCTTGCATATAAAGAGATATGATTTAGAGATTGGGGGATATAATTTTAAAATGAGAAAATCATGAAATTGGAATTTTTATGTTGCTCTAATTTTGCAGAGGAAACCTTAGTATTTACACTGAAAAAATTCTTTGTGCCAAGTTAGCTGCTACAGATTTTTGATTGATGTATGTAACTTAAATTGGCTCTTAATTGGTCACTTATGTTCTATGCCATTACAACTGGTCAAATTAGTAGTTACATGTTGAAGAAGAAAAAAACCCTGGCAAAGTACTGTTTGTTGAAATATATGTATCCGATTTAAACACTCAAACAACATGTTGCATACTTTAAAAAACATGGTGATGGTAGTTTAGCAATTGTCAAGAGGATGTTATCGCAAATCTTACATGAAAGTATTCGCTACGACCGATGTAGCATTGCGTTGAGTGATGACACTTTCTAATCGGTGTGTATTTCAATTGTGATTTGAAATAAAGATTCTGATTGGTGCATTTATATAGACCCGCCCATTTATCAAATGCATGTTGAGAACATGATGCTAACACGTGGAAAGATATGTCGGAGAAAGAAAACATCTCATAAAGTTGTACTAGCAAGTTAAAATTTACGTACAGAGTTATTTAATAACAAACGGGGAGATGTTCACGTACATGTGTAAAATATTAATGAAAAGAAAAAGAAAAAGTTCCCTAAAAGCAGGGACCGGCGCATATAGATTATCAGTCACAGAATAAGATTGTACTTATCGAATAATGTCATTCAGTTCATTGTGAAAAAAAATCGCCAGAAACTGTTTAGTGAACAAATAAATTTGAGGTTACCGTTCATAATGTACCATATACTGTATATATGGAAAATCGCATGAGTTGAACTGTTTTTCCTCATAAAAAACTTGTTGCAAAATGTAGATCCACGGGAAAATTCGGGTTGACTCGCTGTGAAATCCATTAGACGTTTTACAGCATATGTCTTCACTGTTTTATTTACAATAAATATGTACTGAAATCTTTGAAACATCGTCAACAGCTCCGCAAAATGAAGAAGTGTGGTTTGTTTATATACATTGAAAACTGTAAAATGGCGACTCGATCTGCACGTGAATTATACAATCCGAGGTCGATTAGCGTGTCAGTGTCAACATCAGAAGTAAATATTGTGTGATTAATATCGAAGAACATATAATAAAATGAATGTTTATACAGACTAAGTGAGTTACAAAATAACGTTGATCACAGATCAGTCCAAAATTGAAAACGTTTACATGCCGTAAAATTCAGTTTTTTGGTATGTTTGAAAACACATGCACACTTGTAGTTCTAAGTGTGTCATATTAATCAGTCAAAGTTCAACAAAATGCAATATAGGCTATGTAATATTTATTGTCAGTATCTGTTGTGAATTCTTTGGAATAAGCTACAACAAAATAAATATAGCCTCATCTTAAATTGATGCGTTTAACAGCTAAAAGGATTTGAATTTTTCGATGAAGTATGTATTATATTTAAAAATGAATTGGGGATTGAACCTGTTTTAACAGCGTGTTTTTGACAATTGTTTACACAAAAAAAGAAGATGCGATTATTGTGAGAACTCTTAGTCAATTATTGCAGAAACGACACAAATACCACGTCAGCAGGTATGGGTGGGCGGGTACTAAAACGGCCAATGAAAATGCTTGTTTATATAACTGCAACTCGCAATCCCGATAGTGTCGTCACTCAACGCATCAGTTTATCACTCGCAACGAATACACCCGTGTAAGTAAGATTTGCGATAAAAGCATAACAAACAATGTCAATGTTGCAAGGCATCACTTTTGGATGATTAGAATTTAGAGATTTTGAATCTACTCTAATTGTGTATATATAATCTTTTGCTGCACCAAGTAAATAAAGCAGTGGTATATTTGGAAACATTTGGAATGGGGGCTGTGATGAAATATTGATCGATTGTCATTGATTGACATCTAAAGTCGATGAAGAAGACAGCTTCTATGAGAAAAATGAAAGAAGAAAAAGGAGTGAAGCCATTTTGAAAGGATTTTTTTTTTATAAAAGGATTTTTTTTAAGGATCCTTGTTGTTGATAAGATGATGCCTCATAAACCAGTTGACCCCATTAAAGGTTATATGTCCATGCAGTACACAGCATCAGCTTATATTTCATATTTGAGCTCCTTCTTTATATCAGCTCCATAAGATATTTTCTATTCAGAGGCCTATTAATGTCCACTCCAAATGAAGTAGGAAATGATAAGCTTGTCAAGTGATAAGGACTTTTATTAATAGTCTGTCATGTCATATTCAAAGTATGGTGCTTTTTTTTTTCCAGATCATGTTGTACTTGTTTATTAAACAGTTGATATCGCACTATGATTTGTCATATGTAAATTATATGGATTTACATAATGATATACACTTTGTTGGTTTAAAAAAAAATATAACTTTCCGATATTGTGCTGGGATCAAACCCAAAATTTCAGTTAGATCAACCTGTTTAGTGGTATAAACTTCATGAGCGTTGGACAATACAAGTCTTTATGCATGTTAGTAACTTAATAGATCCCTGCTATTGCAGGTATAGTATTCTAGCATGAAAACAGGTCCATGAATAGCAATTGGTCAGGTATAATATTCCTGTATAATAACAGGTCCCTGATAAAGCAATAGGCCAGGTATAGTATTCCTGTATAATATAACAGGTCCCTGATATAGCTATTGGCCAGGTATAATAATCCTGTATAATAACAGGTCCCTGATATGGCTATTGGCCAGGTATAATAATCCTGTATAATAACAGGTCCCTGATATGGCTATTGGCCATGCAGGTACAATATTCCTGTATAATAACAGGTCCTTGATATAATAGCAATTGGCCAGGTATAATATTCCTGTATAATAACAGGCCCAGGATGATATGGCGATTGGTTACATGTATAATATTCCTGTATAATAGCAGGTCCCTGTTATAGCTATTGGTCAGGTATAATATTCCTGTATTACTAATAGGTCCCTGGTATAGCAATTGGTCAGGTACAATATTCCTGTATAATAACAGGTCCTTGATATAGCAATTGGTCAGGTACAATATTCCTGTATAATAACAGGTCCCTGATATAGCATTTGGTCTCGGGTATAATATTCCTGTATACATAACAGGTCCCCGATATAGCTATTAATTGCAAATATATTATTTCTGTTTAATAACAGGTCCCAGGGGGTGATATATCTATTGGTCAGATACTGATAGACTAAGTCTTTCTATTTAATAGCAGCCAGGTCTCAGTGATAGAGCTATAGATAGGGAAGTTATGATGATAATGGCAGGTGACACCTGTTACTTCTATCATTGTTAATTAATCAACCACTATGTATTACAGCTTGTGTCCAGGGTACTCATGGACAGGACAATGATATCATCCCAGGCAAATCGTTGGTCTGCAATTGTGCCTACAGATCAGGTGTATTAACAAATGGAAAGTGGTTAGGGAGTGACTGGGGGACTACTATGATTTAAAAAAATAGACAGTTACATATCAGAAAGTTTATTTGGTACTTGTGCCAATTGTCTTTCACTCAAGACTTTCTCAATTCTCTGCACTTTGTGATTCAATTTTTTTTTTTTAAGACAATTAAGAATGATCGATATATTTATATTACTCATGGTAATTGCTACATGTAAAATAAAACACCTTTTGACAAAAAATTTCTCTGATATGATGAAATATGACTGAATGAATCAATAGTATTCTAGATCTACTATTCAGTTTTGCAGTAAGGAAGCTAGGGCATGCAGTTTCAAAACTATAAACATTATCTGGTACATTAAATTGGAACAATTATGTTGGTATATCTGTACTCAAGGGAGAAGCCATTTGGTAAATTTCCATGATTGGAATTTTGCTGCTGTGTGTATTATAAAAGAAGCCTGCATGATTATTTTTACAGTAAGACAGAAATCCAAGGTAAAATGAAAAACTATATTGCCTAAATGTGTTTTGGAAAAGAATTTTTTTATTTTATTGACTGAACTTCACTGGCTGTAACATTTTAAGTATAATGAGCTAGGTCTGAAAAAAGGAAAATTGATCCATCACTGCATTAAACTGTGAGCGATTATAGTATAGACACATCAAATAATCAGTATAGATTTATATCATAAGAGGTGAAATTATCGGATAATCAGTCAAGCACTTGAATATATGTACTGTATATATACAAAAGTTTTAAATGTAACATTTATAGACAAGAAGTTATCCAGCTGCCTCAAAGTTTTAAGCTCTAGCTATAACCAAAGAGAGAGAGGCTTGCAGGGAAGAGAGAGAGCCAGGGTCAACAAATTGACATCAGCTCCTAAGGGGAGAGTAGAGCTAGTCTATGACAGCTGTGTGTGTGCAAAACGCTGCGACAGAGATCCTCTCAGTATAATAGCCGATTTTATTGATACTGTGATATTCACAGCTATTCACAGCTGAGAACGCGAAAAAAATCTTTCCTGCTTGGAGTATTAGGTGTCAATAGCGGTTTTATGTGTTTTTCCATCGGTGCTTATAATTGTTTTTGGGTTTTTTTTTGTTTTTGTTTTGCAAGTTATTGTATAACATGTGATTATGGATCACGCATCAATTTGGATTTTTTTCTTATTTGCCTTAACTGCAATTTGATGGACGTCGAAAGTGATATAGGGACGATCTTTAAAAGTGCCTGGAGATTCAACGAAGTTAAAATCTTTTGTGATGTCTGATGAAGATTTTATTTTTTAATAACATTATTGGAAGTGCCTTGAGCATAGCTATGACAATGTCACATGTATCCTTTGAAAAAAGTAGAAGTAGACAACTTACTAGTAGCTGCATGATTATAAATTTGTGTTTTAAGTTGCATGAACAAATTATTGTTCTACAATGAAAAAGAAATGTACCTGCCATGCCGTGAGTGACAATTTTTTTCATCCATTTTAATCACCTGTAACTGAATTTATTTGATATGCCAATGGAATCGAAGGTCTGTGAAACATTTATTTGAATATTCATGAATTTTTATATATCATATTCAATTGAATTATTCAGTGATCACAGTATATAGGTTTTCTTACTGTTGGATGTAAATTAAGTTGAACTGCAACAGGGCCGAGATCAGGTTTGGGGGGTTGGTGGGTGGGAGATTCTGATAACAATCCCCTATCCTAGCTACCTCTTCGTGGACCCGCTGACGGCAGGGTTTCAATTGATTATCAACGGTCAGGACTAATATAAGAGATCGAGTCGCGCACTGCTCTGCTTCTCTGTCCAATCAATTGTTTTTAATGAATATGCAACCATTTACATATGTTTCTGCCTTTGTGACAACATCCGATGGCAAACATTAAGAACACCAGGATTTTTTCACTCCGTTATTTATGATGGGTTGATTATATATAGTTATACAGTATGTAGTCCCTTTCACCTTTGTCATGTTTGTTGAATAGATTATATGGATTTAAACTCCCATAAAAGCCATTACTTAATTTGCCTTCCAACTTCTGTCATTAATTTGCAAATCACAATAAATTAAACTATGCATACTACACGTTGACAACCAGATGAAAACCTGTTAATATAATACCTATATGTATATCGATATTTCGGAACATTTCTTGTCTTATTTTTCCCCTTCAAATAGTTAAAAGACTCGGTGATGGTGTTTACATTGAATTCTAATTGGCCAATATTTATGAGAAATCTGGTATAATTGTATCCTTTTGTCAAAAAATGATACAATAACATGTCATAAAGGTGCATGGTCTGGTTGGAGAATTGGAGTATAAAGTTCTAGTAATTGATAAAAAAAGTCAAAAGAAAATAAAAACTAGATTAAAGCCTTAAGTTATTAGAACTTTGGTATCAATATCTTAATTGTGAACTCATAAATACTAAGGGCTTTGGTGTGTTTGACATTTTTATTTGAATTCAAGCAGATTTGGCTCAAAAGCAATTTATTTTTTGTCTCACAATGATAACTGTCTTCTACAAGTATATATACCTTATAGAATACTATTTATTAATTTGAAAGAATTTCCAAGATATGTACTTTTATTGATATTTGTCATCATGAGTTGAGTGACTTCATGTATTTAAAGTAGATTTTTAATGAAATATGAGAGGAAAGAAATCATGATTGCAATGACTGAAATTCCCTGCTCCTTAATTGTCCTATATTAAGCCAGTTCCTCTAGGTGCAACAAGGATTAATAGGTCAGCTGAGCTACTATACTCTGTCCCAAGATATCCTGGATTCACATTTGGCTTAATTGCTTGATATTTATATATACCTCAGGGTTCAAACGATGTTCATTGAAAAGTATGAGAAATTTCCAAGATTTCTCAGTCGAAACGCCCCTGTTAGCTTATCAGGTTTCAATAAAATGCTACAAAATGTTATGTCTACGGACTATATAGGTAAATTTTCTGATAAAGAATTACAACACTCGCAAAGACTGAAAGTTTATTTCATTCAGTAATGTTACATTTATAGAGTATATAGGTATAATCCCAGATGTTGAGATTAAGGTGGTTGAGTGAACAATGAATTTTGTTTTCATTTCTTTTTTTGCTAGATTTGAATTTCTCTTTTTATTGCGATACGTTTTTTCGTTTCATGGATGTCCAAAGGATGTTTAAAGTTTACATTGTGGTTTTTTAATTGTTCTTTTGGGAATAGAACACGAATCAATAGCTTAAATTGCTTTATTGCTGCTCGTGAAAAAAGGGTTTGTTGATAAACAATCTTGAAAAAAGTGGTTCAATAGTACACCGGATTGTGGTGTTAAACAAAGTAAAAATTGAATATTTAAACTACACCCTCATAGTGTTGGTACAGAACAGTGAAATTGGCTGAGGTTGACTTATATACATACTTATAACTTCCCTTTATTTCTAGCCCAAGTTTTTCGTAATTGATATTAAATGTTGGTATTTTTAGCCCAAGTTATTTATTAATAATTGATATTAAATGTTGGTGAGCTATAAATCTTGTTGCTTGAAATTGACTAGTATATATACTTATATCTTCCCTTTATTTTTAGCCCAAGTTTTTTTATTAATAATTGATATTAAATGTCTGTGAATAATAAATCTTGTAATATCTGATGTTAATTTATCTTATATACTGGGATTTAGTCTATGGCTTTTGCGTTTTTTGTAAATAAATTTTGGGGGTTATTTTGATTGTTTTGTTGTTGTTGTTGTTTTTGTTGTTGTCTGTATCCTGGTTATCTGTTTGCAAATTTAAATTTTGTACACTATATTAAGGGTGAAATAGACCTTTTTTTGGCTATGTGAAATCCATCCATAGATGATTTGGGTGGGGACCTTGTAAATAAATGATTTTTGTTTCACTCTTCCATGTCCATAAGATGACCAGAAAATACAGTGTTGCAATGCAACCTCATTCCATTAGGTTGTGACATAAAATAAAAAATGTTTATTAGAAAATTCTATCCAGAGACTGATATAGATTAATGTGCGTAATAATTAATGAGCATGTCAATTGAATTATTTTTAATAATTTTTGGAATCATTGACTGATGAAAAGTTATAACCCCTAATTACGGACTCTTTGGTTTTTCTTAATAATGCTTTTAGCTACAGATGATGAAAATAAATCTTAAATTTTCTGTTCTGTGCAGTTACTGTAATGACAGTCTGCAGCAGGTGCTTGCATTAACAATAGAAGTTATCTTTAGAATTGAAGCAAAGAGGTTAACCTAATCAGAGATATGAAACTACTGCACCTTATATATACAGACAATGCAGTATTAATTTACAACTCCAGGGTATTGAATGAAAGAAAGCATATCATTTATAATCCAAAGGTTTATAGTTTGATTTTATGCTTGAATTTTGTGATATATTCTTTTTGAAATTTAGATTATGAGAGAATTTATTAAGTTCTGATGTTTATTATATCATTTAAAGAGAATTTCTTCCAGTCATTATTTGCTTCCATTTGAAAATTAATGCTTAAAATCTGAAACAGCTAGATGATGAGTCTTAAAGATGATATTTTATGATAGACAAATTGATTTGCCTTGGCCCAGTTTTAAATTGTCCATTGAAGGTATTGGCTCATGGGAACAATAGAATAACTGAATAGTGCTCAATACATATGCCATTTATACTAACGTCAATCAGTTTTTGTTGCTCCCTCACAGTAAAATATTTTTTTTCTACCAGTAATAATGTAATAAACTCCATTCAGTTTGAAATCTGAAATAGGATATGCTTAGTCAACCCATTCTTTTTTTAAAAGCAGGATGCTTTTAACATTGAATTGGAAAACTTGGAGGCGGAGGGGGGTTTAGGAGAGTAAAAAATCAGGATTTATTTAAAAGTTAAGTTTTTGTTACATTAAATAGATGAGCTCTTGTCAGTGGGCAAAATTTGTTTGGTTTATAATTGATTGTAAATTCAATTCTGATGCTTTTCTTTTAATCAGCCTTACTAGGGCAGATAAAAGAAGTTCTCTTTTGATTCCTGTGGGGTTGTTGCTCTGAATTTAAGCTATCAACCTTGAGCCTAAATGTTGATCATCAGTACTTGATGAATGCTCCAGTGTATATGTGTTCAAGCTGAAGATAAAGCACATCCCCCTTAAGCCTATTGGGATTTCATTGTTGATTGGTTGTATAAATTTCAAATTCAAATTGAACCTTTCCTGTGTTTATAGCAGCTATCATGTCCATGTTGGATCAGAGGAATTAAACTTCAAAGTACGCGGATCATAGTAAATTTTGTCAGACATTCTCGGAGGTGGTGATTTTTTGCTCCAGTAAAAGGTATCTTGTGTTGCTTCAGGGTTTGTATCATTTGGATCAATTGTTCATGAATGTTTTGGGAATGTTTTGCAATCTTCAGTCTTCTACCAAGATCCAGCAGACATTGAATGCATGCTTATGTGCAGCTCTTCGATGGCCTCTGCCAATTACTTGTATTTAGTACAGTATTGCTGGAGAAGATTTGCTCTTAATGAAACCAAAGAAAGGGACTTAATATAACTGTAAGGTTATAAAGTTAATCTCAAGATTGCCTTGATAGAGTTGCAGGAAATGAATGAAATTTGATTGTGACAAGCGTCATGGAGAATTACCATATTATTTACCTAATTTGGTACTCAAAATGAATGTAATAAACTGAATTAAAGTTGGCAGATTCTTTATTATAGATATTTTACATGGCAAAGAAGGTAATGAGTTGTCAGAGCTACATGTCCCATCAAGAATATTGCACCTTTACATGGACATCTCTGCATTGTAATGTCTATTAATTGCTTAATTCAAGGTTTTTTGAACAGCAGTTGTTGCTGTTTTTCAGTATTGCAGCACATATGCTTACATGTAGCATGACTTGATGGTACTGGTTGGTATATAGTATATCTGCTGAATGAAAAACAAAACAGTTTCTCTTTATTTGATCATCAACTGAATTTAAAGCTTGTCATACTCATTTTGACTCAAACAATTTGCCTTTTTCCAACAAATTTTATGCATGTGCTTTGCACAAAGAACCAAGAAAATTTCAATGTTGATAATCAAACTGTTTTTGTTCTTCGGGGAATGCAATGACTTCAAAAATGCATGCAACAATTTTGATGCAGATCAATATATTGCAAGTACTGGATCGAGGATGCTGAATTTTTACCAGATAAAACCCAATATCTCTCTCTAATTTGTCTGGTATTAGAAGCAAAGTTCATATTTAGCAAATTGGATTCCTTAATTGAATCCATGCAATGTATAAATCTGTCGGAACTTAATTAACCCTCTGAAAAATGCCAACCTAATTATGATTATCCTTATATACAAATAGTCCAATATGATGATCCTTGCATTAGTGTGTCATTGCGACAGCGGGTAATTTGAGGCAACGTGACTTATCATGCAACTGTAATTTTTATCATTATTGAAAATAATGAGTTTCCATTGAATTATGGACAATGTATTTGGTATTTCGCGGGAAATGTACATAATGTAGTAGGTGGGTGCAGTATTGTTTTTTTTTTTGGTTTAAAATTTCATGCATGTTTAGATGAGCTAACATTAAACCAAGAAATAATGAATTGAAATTCATTAAATAAAGAGAAATTTGTTTGCTTTGTTACAAAATATGTCTGTTGACTATTTACTGCCTCAATTCTAATGATCTAGCTGCCTCCGGATCGATCCATCTTAAAAGTAAATACATGTATATTGCCCATTGTGTTTTCCATTGCTTCAACAGTCATGGTACAGTTATAGAAGCAATTTAGGATGTATTCAATGAAACGTACCAGTTTTGAATTAATTCCACAGCTTATTGAAATAGATTCACAAACAGATATCAGAAAAAGGCATAGGCCTGGATATTTTGATTAAATGCTTGGATACACTTGAGAAGTTCAAGTTTGTCATTAGGTGTCTAAGCAAGCATTAATATTTTCTCTAAATGGAATTTAGCTCGGTATCAAGTTCATTATTTATATATTTTTTTTGTACTACGTATTCCAAGCTCTGCCATGAGTGATGATTCCATATGCTTGTTTGTAACATAATCACAATGTTGGCGGGCAAAATGGTATCTTTTCTCTCATTATGTGCCTTAATGACATCCAAGACTATAAGGGACAACCCTATATCACTTACATAATGGGAGGCTTAGAAGGAAACAGGAATCTGGCACTGCATGCAACAGCCCGCTGAGGGGGAACAAGCCTAGTGATTATAGACTAGGGGAGCACTGACCTAAAAAATACTGTGATGGGGATGATCTTGGAGAAGTTGACATCTACTTTTGGAGCAGATGAGGAGAAGACCAGGGGAGAAAATGACAACAATAATTGCTCCAGTGACGAGATTGAAAATGTCCCCGCAGACTGGAATAATATGACAAATGGACAACCAGGGTCTTTTGGTCAGTCCTCTTGGTCTCAATGCCTTTCTGCACAGCCAGAAGTGAATTTAATGGAGGTGAGCAGACGACAGTCTCAAAGTTCAGAGGTCACCTGCAATGAGGCCTATTACAAGAGCTTTGAAGATGACTATTGCCTGTCCCTGCTTTTTAATGAAAACGAAAGTGACAGTCATCAAGATGATGACTTGGTCAGAGAACGACTCAGGCGAGTGCGATTCGACAGTAATTGTGCAGATATGGATGAAGATGTTGGCTCCCAGGTACATTTTCATTACTATTTCATCCTTTAAAAATTGGACCACTGAGCTTTGGTTTATGGTTTCAGCCCTTGTGAACTGAGATGATACAGAATATATTTAAGTGTTAAAAGCCAATAGTTTAATTGTCCTTGATGAATTGGTGAAATGTTGATGGCTTTGCAAGTTTTGTTGAAATTTTCAGTGTAAGTGAAAGCCATTTGATATAAATCTTAAATGAGTAATATTTAGGCAAAGTAATGATATATTATATGCAAGAACTATTAGTAAATCAAAGAGAATACATTGAATTTTCTGCAAGAAATCAGTTAAGCAATATTTGTATTTGTATATATGTCGCACAGGGCAACTTTTTTTTCTTTGATGATCAAATCTAGATGACAGTGCTCATAATGTGTGAATGCATTTGCTTGGCATTTATCTCTGAAATGTAAAACAATTGTTTAGATTTATTTACATTTTCCAGTGTCTCTACCTATGATAACACTACGTATCGATTTTGTACTATATAACCCATAACTTCAAATGAGGCCAAATTGAGGCACCAGCAGAGTTTGCTTATTCATATTTAGATATTCAATCGTACGATCGCTTAAAATTATATAAATATAAGTAATACGGAATCATTCTTTGAATATTATGAGGTGATAATTTTGGTCGCGGCGTGATCAAATCTATCATAAAGCCCTTCAGGCTTTATTGGATTTGATCACGCCCCGACCAAAATTATCACCTCATAATTACTCAAAGAATGATTCCTTATTCCTTATATATCTACATTGCCTTTAATTAACTATCACTATGTTCAGGATTTAGTTATTATATAGATGAATTTAACCATACAGAAGGTATCATTATATATTTAAGAGTCAAAAGACAAGAGAGTAAAGTTATATACAAATAGGTGCAGTCTTGAAATTTTTTTTTGGGGGGGGGGGGTGGAGCAATTTATTCATGACATTGCTGACATTTTGTCCATCTGACCACTATACAGCTATTTAGGGTTTCATGATGCTCCCAGGGACAATGTACATATATGCAAGATGTGTTGTTGTTGGTAACAGATTATGTCAGAATTTTAGTACATGTACAAAATATACTATGATCATTTAACATTTGTTGGTGGCCAGAGGAAGGGAATGAGGTAAGTGTTAACTCCATAGTTTACTTACGTATATATATATTGGCATCAGGTCTTTGTGACATTGAACACTGATGGAGGGATGCTGGTGTCCAGAGGCTATCAGGTATACAACTGTGTGATGTTACTCTGTAAATATTACTGATCAACTTCTGTGTGTATATTAATTTGGTAGTGATATACATGCATGCATAGTATGAGAATTATTCTTGTATTAAATACCTTGAGTTTTGATGCAACCATATTTCTGTATTAACTACACATACCTTTATTTTTGGCCAATAAGAAAATGTATCAAATTAAAACTTTTAAATATGTAACATTCCCCCTTCCCCAAATTGTGGCCCCATCCTGATCCCTTGGCTAGATTTTTAGCAGTTCCCTGAAGTCCAGTTTTGGACTATGATATTTCACTCCCCTTGGTCCAAACTTGCTTAGACTTTTACCTAAAAAACTGTAGGTAAGGAATGTGCAGTAACCTTGAACCAGGTTTCAAAGTCAGGTCAAGGTCATAACAGACGTATGTGTAAAATTCTTGTAATTTTTTGTGACCTCTTAGTCCTAGCTATCTGCCTTGTATTAATATACCTATATTGGGCTAGTGGGATGATCCACAGTATAATGCCAAGTCCTCAATTAAAGCTATCTAGTCTGGCCCTTTCGGATGGTTAGCATCTTAGTGGTTCGTAGTTTTCATTCATGATATGCTGCTATATCATATGATACATGTGTACCATGATATGAGTAAAGTATATTTGACCAGGAACAAACACTAGGTGATCTAAAGTTAAATCTTCCTCCCATGTGTTGTAATCAATATGTAGGATTTTGTTCAATTTGTGGTGTTTGTTTTCTATCCAGGAATATTCCTTGGTCTTTATATAATCTGCAAGGAATAGAAAACACATATTGATGAATATTAATAATAATCATATCTCAATCATCTTGAATGATTTAGAGGTTGTATATGATATGTTGACAGTTCTAGAAGTAAAATGCTAGCTGAGATAAAAGATATGAAAAATTGATAAATTTTCATTGATTGTTTTATCATGTTGATAGATGTTATAAACTTTAAGCAATATTTCTTAATTTTCATCCAGTCTAATTGTATATGGAATAATTTTATTAAAACTTTGAAAACGCCACCATTAATCTCTGTTATTTCACTCTCAACAGCCATAACAATTTATGTACCCCCCGCTGGAAAACCTTGAAGTAGAAATTACAATTGACTTTTACAATTACTTTGAAGCTGATCTGCCTATGTATAATACATAAAACTGAAAACTCAAAATCAATTTATATCCACAAAAGCAGCAGGTTTAAGTAGCAAGGTTGCATTCTTGATTTTTCTGAGTGCTAGACATTGATCACGTAACCATTTAAAAAATTTAATTTAATGAATATTCATCGCCCTTTTGCTTATCGATTTCAATTGTTATCAGCCAATCAATCCCAGCTTAACTCTTTGTTTTTCCGCATCTGAAACTGTAACAGGATTTGAAAATATAGAATCTTCCGTTCCAATGATATGTTGTTATTGGTAGAATTGAAGCAGGTGTCTGAGATAATGTTTACACAATATATATGATTTCCGTGTTCAGTTGAATTTATTGCCTTGTTGAATTTTAATTTGTTTTTTTTTCTAATATTTTGAGTTTTTTTTTTTTTTACAGGAAGGAATAAACATGATGGGTCATACAGAAGACTCTAGAGACAAATGGTCACACCCCAATGGAGGGTAAATATTGAGTCACTTCTGTTGTACATGTATTGATTGATTTTAAAACTTTTAATTGCTCTTTGAATCTTAAGGCATTTCTTTAGATCTGAAGAAAGTTATTATAACAGGTTATTCTAAAGAATTCACTGTCAGAGTGTTGGACTGACAATCTATTTGTATACTTTAAATTTCATGATTATACATAATGAAAGAGATCAAGTATACTTGCTACGTTAAAGAGATTTTGAGTTTACAAATCTATTTCATCTTCGAAAATTTTAATATTGATATAGTGAAGTTTTGTAAATAAGGGACAAATTGAGGAAATGTTTTGTTTAAAGTAGCCTTTGAAGATTCTTTGTACAATATATTGCTTTCAAACTAGATGATATGCCAATATAAATTTGATAATTATGATTTATATCTTTGTCAAACAAGGCTAAATTGTTTCATAAATTAATTAACACATTTCTGTATACAGGGGAATATTCGCCCCGTTTTATTTTCGCCCCTTTTGCCGTCATCGTAATTAAGTGGGCGAAAGTAAGACTAGACGAATTCCAGTGTTCCAAGTAGGTAATCTCTCTTTAAACACAACTTTGCCTGGGCGAATTCAAAACAGGGCAAAACTGCATGTTTGCAAGTGAAGAAGGGCGAAAATAACATGAGGTGAAAATAGCCCTGTATACAGTATTTCTTGTACCATGCTTTTTGATTTCACAATGTTTGTAGGCCCGAGCACAATGATATATACAGTTGTCTGGACACCATTCCGGAGTTCACTCTGCCTCGTCGAAAATCAGTTGCACTTGTTAGTGACTTGGTAAGTATATACTCGGCTACCATGACTAATTACTGCTAAATGAAATTAACAGAGTACTTTTTTTTTGTTAGTGAGTATACATGAGTATATTCTCAAGTCAAAGTATGTAAATATATGGTACATCTCTGGCAGACTCCTGATAGAATGCAAATTTTGTCCTTCGTGTTAATCCCTTTATATCCTGTTTACATGTACATGAGAGAGAGAGAGAGAGAGAGAGAGAGAGAGAGAGAGAGAATGGAATGCCTAATCATGTTGATCATGTACTCAAATTTGTGATATTGGCATGTACTAAGTGTCAAGTATTCAGTAATATGCAAATACCTAGTGGGTTGATGTTGTTGTCTTGTGGCTTTTCCCCATTTGGACTCAATTTAACTTGCACCATAATCACATCCCTTAGTCATACATTTGTAATATCTACATAACCAAGGTCTTTGGTATTTGCTGGCAAAATTTTTACATATTTTTTCATTCATAAAATAAATATTTACAATACAAATTTTGTTTATGATGCATGAATTTTAAAGATGCGAAGATAAATTCCTCAAATTTAAATATCATATAACTTTGAAAGTTTAAAATAATGTCAATGATTATTATTTTATGAATTCGCCATAAGATTTCTTTGAAATTTGCTATAATTGTGAAAGGAATTATGGTTTTCAAAATGAAAGCTATTCCTAACTATGGTCCCTTGAAATTTGCTATAAACATTCAAGTTTTTCTGACTCAGTGTAAACTAATTTTGTGATTTCTTTTACTGTTGAATTGCTTGTGAAGAATAAGATTAGAAAAAATGGTAATGAAGTATTGATTAAATTTGTTGATTTAAAATGTATGAAATATTAATGTAGAGCATCGTTAGTTCTTATCAGTAGGGAAATATTGAATATTTCTTGGATATTTGCATGGGTCAAAATTTTGAAGGGAGACAAAAGAAGTATGTTATTGGATATGCATTGTTTTATCATGCACGTCATTTTTCATGGCCAAATTTTTTTTCATTACCATATAACCTTTTTGCTTAATTAAGAGCCTTCTGCATATGATGATAAGTTTTAAATAGAAATACCGAAATAATTAAGACAAGTTTAGAATCAGCTTTAAGAATTCAAAGAAATTACAGGTAATTTAAGCATTAATAAAATGCTAGCCTAGCTAGACTTAAAGACGACGGATCCAATTCTATTTGCGCAGATATATCGGGCACTTAAAAGGAGTGATTGTTACGAACATCGAATTCTCAATATTATGTCACAATCACTAAAACTCAATGAAAAATTGCTTATAATGCATTATATATATAGCTGTTCTACGTCATCAATACACACTTTATGTATTGCAAGTTGTGGCTGTTCTCATATTTTAACATGCTTAGATATACTTTTCAAACATTATTTACCGCAAATCCAACATGGCCGGGTATTCATGCTGCGACCGATAAACTGATGCTTTAAGTGATGAGACTATTGGGATCGCAAGGTGCTGTTTTTCAAACAAGCATTTTTCGTTGGCTGTTTAGTACCTGCCCCATTTTTACCTGTACCATGGTATTGATAATTTATGCACCAACTGCTAACTGTCTCACGATCGTTTACTCTGTGTCAGCTAGGACTGCAAAAACTAAATCCAGTTTGACCTCTAGACTCTAAGGTTATACATTTGACCTTGAGATAAATTTTCTATTTGTCTTTCTGCTCACAAAATTCAGCTTTCACTCAGAGTTTTTTTTTTTTTTAATAATTATAAATAATCTCTCAATGGTTTGGAAAATTTAAGCTTATATAAGATTATAAATTAAGTCACATTTGAATGTACTTATATTCACTTCAAAACTCGAGTAATACAACATTGGCTTTTTTGCTTTGCAGGTTCTTAAGGTATTCTATTCATAAATTGAATGTGACATGATATTATTAGCTGTAGAAACTATGTTGTCTAGCCATTTCATAATATTAGAACATTTGCTCATGCAGTTTTCTCTGTTTCTTTTTATGAAAATTTCATCAACTTTTAATACATTGATATCACTAATACAGATTTTTTATTGGATGTGAATGGCCTAAACACACTATTTTTTTTTTTTTTTTAGCTATATAACTATTTTTTGAATACATGTGTGTGTTTTTTACTTTTCTGTAAATTATCAATTGAATATACAGAGCAGCTTGATTTTTACTGCATTATGGCACATATCTGATTTATATATATACTTTCTAGCAATAGATACATTTTTGTGTACTTTTACGTTAAGTTCTACTTTGGTTTGAGAATTCTTTGTTAGATTTATCAAATGAAAAATGTATTATTGGCACTATTGATCTTTATTTTTTTTTTAATGGTTGATATCACACCAATAAGTCTTTTTAAAAAAATTTTTAATAAGGGCTAATATTGATAAGTAGTTTAGAATTTTTTTTTTGAAAATATGTGAAACATATTATCGTGTCCATATTATGAATTTAGCGGAAACGGCGCTTAGTAAGGAAAAAGGAAAGAGGTGTCTGCATGAAAGTATTGCGGTGTAGTGCATGAAATTTTCTTTTAATCAACTAAAATGAGAAAAGATGTTCAACACATCATTTGCTAGAAAGTACAAGTATACATAGTTTTATATGTAATTATGTAATATATATTATTATTTATATATCCGTACAATTAACTGGTGGAAGTTATTATTAAATTGAATTTGCAATTATGATTAAAAAAGATTATTGATCAGAGAGGGAATAGCAGTTTTAAATTACGATAAACTAAGGACCAAAAACTGCAATTTTGTTTCAGTTTATTTTTCAAAGTCTTCACATATTCAAGGAAAAAAAATGTATTTTAGAAGAAATTACAAAATTATCTTTTGTTGGCTTTGACTGATATATAAAACACAGGAAAATAATCAGATGAAGGCAACACTAATATTATTTCTTGTTCGTCGAACCCCGCGCGCTTGTATTTTAATAAAACTACAAAAAATAATTAATTTCCCTAATCCTGGAAATTATGCACTGCTTTCTGTTCTCTTTTTGCTCTATTATTCGTATTTTCAATAGTTTTTAATTTATAAATCAGAAACAAGTAGCAAAAATATAATCGTTTGCACAAATTTATTTATATGTACCGCCTAAAAATTTTGTGTTAAAAAAATTTATTATTAATCGCTTGCCTGCTAGTACTTTGTTTTCATTGAATGTCTGACAAACAAGAAATTATATTGGTGTGGCCTAACTTCTATTTGATCTTTAAAACCAGATCAGAATATCTGCAGATAAATTAAGCTATAGTTTGAGGAAGTAAAGGACACTAAATCCCTATTTTAAAAAAATCAATTAGAAATAACCACTGACATTTCAAATGTATTTAGGGATTGATGAAAAAAAAAAAAGAAACGTACCCTATAAAAAACTTTTTGGTTTGTTGTGGTGCCTATTGTGTGTTTTTCGATTTTACTAAATTGTAAATTCAATCATTTGTTTGAGATTCTTAGATAAACTGTTTGATTTGTTCTTGAATTCTTTCATTAGTGGGAGGCTTTAATTGAATTAATTTGATGCATGACTGTTTACAGACTATGCAATCCAAACGAAATGCACCTTCTGCCATGGTTGCCAGACAATCTCTGAAGGATGAAGAATTGGTAAGTCATCTGTCTCTGAAGTTTAAGTTTCAACTCCTATTTTTTTTTTTTTTTTTTTTGTGTTGGCTGATATATTTCATTCTGTGAAGGAAAAAAGATTGGATTTAATTTTATAAGGCTTAAGTTGGATAATAATAATAATAATATTCAACTTAAAAAATGATTCCAAGTACATTTTTGACCACAAAAGTTCGTGCTTTATTCAAAGATCCTAGCAATTTTCAGCTTTGAAACTTGCAGTAGACACTTTAAGATAAAAGATGCTTTTTATATAAAGTTATCAATCGAAATAATCACATCGTAAAGCATCTCAGCTTAAAAGGCCCAAGTCAAAGTTTGGGATGGGCATGTTTCTCAATATTCAGTCAATAACCTTTTAATAACACATATACTAATGCCATTACATTCTAATTTTAATTAAGATATAATTATTTTCATGGAACTGTTGTATAGCATGTGTCAATGATTGAGTTGATGAGGGTAATGTTTAGGTCTGCCTAAATAAGGGTTTAATTGTGATACTAGTATTGATGCATGCTTTATGAAAAAAATTGTCCCCATGAAGCATATTGAACCAATATAGTTATGACCATAGGGTACTTCAAGACATATTATAGATGCATGATTTTGAAAATTGTACATATAGGACCATTTTTATGTCTGTTTCAGAAAATGCATGTGTACAAGAAGACTCTACAGGCGCTGATCTACCCAATCTCCAGCACAACCCCCCACAACTTTGTGGTGTGGACCGCCACCTCTCCCACGTACTGCTTCGAGTGCGGCGGCCTGCTGTGGGGGATGGTGAGACAGGGGGTCAGGTGTACAGAATGCGGAGTTAAATGCCACGAGAAGTGTAAAGACCTGCTCAATGCCGACTGTCTGCAACGTGAGTCTAGCTTGTACTGTTGTATCAGTCTCATTGAAAGCACCGGAGCTGAGCATCAAAATATTAATATGCAATGTTCTTAATCTGATATGTAATATTTAATTTCCATAGAGTATTATTAAAAACTCTCAAAACACACTGTACTATAACTGCAATACTGTAAATTCTTTATATTACGCGAGTACTTAATTCTGCGATCCCGCTGTTTTGTATCAAATCGCGAGAATATAAAATCGCGAAAGCTGAACTTTTATTCGTATTTCTCATACTTCTCAACTCTCAAAGAATAATGGCGAGATTTAAAAATTCGCGAAGGGTGCTCCTCATGATTTTACGCGGATATTAATTCCTCGCATTTAATTAGGAATCTACAGTAATCAGTGTCACGATGGTTCATCACAATTCGTACACATCTTGTTTTGAACATGTTTATAGTATCTACATGTCCAAACATGGGGATCCCCATTCGGACACTTGATCAATTTTATACATTTGAACTTTTCTGACTGTTAAGGTAAGGGTATATGATGGAGGGTAGTGTGGGGGGAGTTCTTCTTGACCAGTGGATGATATTACATAAGGTGATAAAAAGAACTCTGATATGAAATGTAAAGGAAATGAAATGAGATGTACACTGTCCTAGAAGTTAAGATGGGAGCAAGTTTTCAACTAATATGGCTTTTTGAAAAGTTGAAAGTCCCCCCTGAACTACACTACATTTCTACATTAAGAAAATTAGGCTTTAAACATTATATAGATCTATATAATAGATCTATATATAGATCTAAATAGATCTATCTATAACATGTTTGGGTCTTTTCTTCTTCAGGTGCAGCAGAAAAGAGTTCCAAACATGGAGCAGAAGATAAAACTCAGAACATCATAATGGCCATGAGAGATAGAATGAAAATCAGGGAGAGAAACAAACCAGAAATCTTTGAACTCATCAAGTGAGTGTGTGATTCCTTTCCTTTCATTTTGCCAGCATTTTTCATAAAGTTCTTGTACTCATTATTTATTCGTGGTGTGATATGCAAATTTAACTTTCTAGTAACAAGTGGAATGCTTTTCATTGCAGAAAATTTCTTGATAAAAATAATAACTTTATTTGCATATAGAACAAACGTTAGAAAAAAAGGCAGTGTATTTAATGTAGTTGCTATAAATAGATATGCTGAATGGTTTTATATTGTTAAAAAGTCAAGGTTAAAGGCCAAGGTCATATGTTAGTTTGATGACCTCTGGGGGATTCATTACATTGTTTTTAACCGGGTTTTCCAACGGAAAAATCCGGTTATTAAAATGGTGAAAATGGCGGGCGGATGGGCGGGCGGGCGGGCGGGCGGGCGGCTGCCAAAAGGGTACCCTCATTGTACGGATAACTCCTCCTACAGTTCTCAAGATAGGAAATTGTTCTTTTGCAGATCAATTGTACATATATCAGAGGTGTGCATATTGCTAGGATTTTGATTTCCGATAATTTATCGAAAAAATACCAACTTTTGAACTTAGTCATTTTTTGGCAAAATATTGCATAAAGGGTACCCTCATTGTACGGATAACTCCTCCTACAATTCTCAAGATAGGAAGTTGTTCTTTTGCAGATCAATTTTACATATATCAGAGGTGTGCATATTGCTAGGATTTTGATTTCTGATAATTAATCGAAAAAATACCAGCTTTTGAACTTAGTCATTTTTTGGCAAAATATTGCATATAGGGTACCCTCATTGTACGGATAACTCCTCCTAAAGTTCTCAAGATAGGAAGTTGTTCTTTTGCAGATAAATTGTACATATATCAGAGGTGTGCATATTGCTAGGATTTTGATTTCCGATAATTTATCGAAAAAATACCAGCTTTTGAACTTAGTCATTTTTTGGCAAAATATTGCAAATAGGGTACCCTCATTGTACGGATAACTCCTCCTACAGTTTTCAAGATAGGAAGTTGTTCTTTTGCAGATCAATTGTACATATATCAGAGGTGTGCATATTGCTAGGATTTTGATTTCCGATATTTATCGAAAAAATACCAGCTTTTGAACTTAGTCATTTTTTGGCAAAATGTTGCATATAGGGTACCCTCATTGTACGGATAACTCCTCCTACAGTTCTCAAGATAAGAAGTTGTTCTTTTGCAGATCAATTGTACATATATCAGAGGTGTGCATATTGCTAGGATTTTGATTTCTGATAATTAATCGAAAAAATACTAGCTTTTGAACTTAGTCATTTTTTGGCAAAATGTTGCATATACATGTAGGGTACTCCATTTCACTGGATAAGGGTTGACATGGATTATGGATACAGTTTACATAAAAGAAAACCCGGTTTGCTGTCACATTGACAGCTTTTCACTTGTTTCTGTAATAATATATAATTATGTATTTGATGTATGCTTTAATAATTCAAAGATCTCCTGATAACCTTGCTTATTAGAAATGTATTTGGTGTGGATAAAAAATCCCATACTGGCCACATGAAAGCTGTGAAACAAAGTGTTTTGGAGGGAACATCCAAGTGGTCAGCTAAAATTGCCATTACTGGTAAGGCGGGAAGCTGTTGTGATTGCAGTTCTGTTGTTCTCCCTTTTTTTTGCAGCTAGTTATGCAGGCATATCATTTGGATATTCTAAGAAATGATATTACAAGATATGATATGAAATTAAAAATTGAACAGAATAAGAATGTAAGGGATCCAGTCAGATAAGTTTTCTTATTTTTCTTTTTCATTGGGTGGGAGGGGGGGGGGGGGTGACAAAATGTTTAAAAGCAAATGTTGAGAGAGCATAAAGGTGGGGATACACATAGTTTTCTTAGAGAGAGAAATCATATGCCTGCATGGCCTTTAGATGCACAGACTTTGCCAACAGCGAAAGAGCATTAACCATGAGTGCAAGTCCTAACTGTGACAAGCATGGATTGTAGAAATGCTTGGCTGTCAGAGCAGACTTGTTGGATAGACAAAGAGTTCTGTATTTATTAAATGTTGTGCTGTGTTTGTGATCTATGTTAAAATTTCCATTTTGGCAGGGAAGTGTTTGGCCTGGGGCCCGCTCTACATGCTGGCCATAAGGAGGCTGCCAAACAAAACATTTTGGATGGCACCTCAAAATGGTCAGCTAGCATCACATTGACAGGTATCCCCTCTTGAAGTACTCATTTCCTGTTATATAGCCAATTTACTTTATTCCCTGTCAACATATTATCCTATCCTAAAGTCTAATATGTATATAATATATTTCTTACCAAATTTTTTTTTATTATTATATTTATATGGGCTAAGGTGTATAATACAACCTTTGAATGTAGAATATTTTTCTTTTTTCCTGTATACCTGGTTGGGAAATTTATTACTTTACGATATTGCTTTGTCAAATGAATCCTGATTTTTGGAGATTTTCTTGTTTTTAACAAATATCCTATAGCCTGATCGAATAACTAAAATTCAGTTCTACTCTTTACAGTCGCTCTATTTACAGCAGCTATAACTTTTTACAGTAGCTCTACTTACAGCTATAACATTTTACAGTCACTCTATTTACAGCTACAACTTTTTACAGTGACAGCATTTAAAGCTACTGAGTACCTAGTCTGTTATATAGGATGGAAAAATGAAGATTAAGTTTGAAACCTTTTCTCACCATTTTATTATTAAGAAAAGGCCTGAGCCTAAATATTTAAAGGCACATCCACAGTGCAACAGATAGAATTTTCTTCTTTCTTCAGGTTTGAAAATTCATTTAGTTTAATAGTTTAATAGTGGAACCTGTCATTCACACCTTTGTATGCTGTTTGAAACAAATAAAAGAAAGAAGTGGGGTTGTTTTTTTTTTTATCCAACTAGAATGCTTAATTGAATTTCTCTTCTTAGTTTGGGCAGATTATATATTACAGTTTATCTATTTTTTTTTTAATACCACATATTTTTTATAGCTTTATTAAGTGCTGCTTTCAAAATGTTCATTGCATCATGTTTTAACATTACTCTGCTTAGTAATGAGATATAAAAGGTCAGTCATTTAAGATCTAAACACGTTGTTAACATAGTTCCTTAGGTAACATTATACATGTACTAAAGGGCATTTTGGATTTTAACATGGGTCACAACTAGCAGTTTCAAAGTTAATTTAGCATTATATTGTAGATGAATCAAAAATAAATGTTGCATGAAGTGCATGAAATAATTTATCCATACCTACCTGACAATCATGCTTGCCATTAAGTTTGGACGGCTCTAGCATAGTGGCACTTTTTGGCATCAGCATTTGACATTATAAAACAATATATTATGTACGGGTTTATCAAAATTTGCATATACATGTATTGACAAATATTACTTGATGCAATGAATATTCAAAGTACTGTGATGGGTATATAGCATGAAAGTTTGATTAATTTCATTTACAAAATTTAATGTTAATATGCAGTCAAACTTCATTATCTCGAATTAGATGGGACTATTTAAAAAAAAAACTTTGAGGTATCTGCGTTTTCGAGATATTGAGGGTAAGATACTTTAAAAATAAGTGGTTATATATATATAGGACTTACAAAAAATTACTTTGACATATTCATTGTATTCAAGATATAAAATGTTCAAGATATCCAAGTACAACTGTAATACTGTTATAAAGATTTGTAGTCATAGTTTGTTTCTAGATAAGTTCATTTAATAAGAGAAAGAAAGTAATTATTCAAGCAAAAATACTTTTAAAAGAATTAAATGTAAAAATTGTCTCAGGACTCAGCAATCAGAAGGGCAGTTATTTATGCAAGTTAAGTACTTTTTCATTTCTTTTTTCCCCCCAGTGATATGTGCTCAAGGCCTGATTGGCAAAGATAAAACGGGTACAAGTGATCCCTATGTCACCGTACAAGTTGGAAAAGTCAAGAAGCGCACAAAAACCGTCCCCCAGAACCTCAACCCCGACTGGAATGAAAAGTTTTATTTGTGAGTAGAAACTAAAGAATACTTTTCTTTATATAATACAGTGCCCCATGGAGGAAACACTGTTTTTGGAACGTCATGCAATTGATTTTGTTATATATATGTTCAAACATTGTTTGAGCTTTTTGAAAATTGATAATCAATCTTTACAGACGTATTCGATGATTTTTTTTTCCTGACCATTCTGATTTCAGTGAGTGCCATAATTCGTCAGACAGGATAAAAGTGCGAGTTTGGTATGTATAACTTCTCTTTAATCAAAAAATGTAAATAGATATAATTTTTTCTATGTATTGCTGTAGACAATAATTGTATAAATTGATAAAAAAATATTGAATGAAGGAATTAAGATTCTTAAACTATATGCATGATCGCAAAATTAATGTATTTTCTGAGCATATATATAAATACAAAATGTGATTGCATTGAATTAAACAATTTTTTTCCAGAATTGCAACTATCAGGTGTATGCTTGAAAAATGATGCTTTATTGTGAACAATTTTGTTACTTCTTTTATTATTTTTTTTATTTTGGAAGGTGGGGGTTAGGGGTTTGGGTTCGGATACAGTGCATCATTCTGTAAAGATCGAGATAATCCTTTATGTCTAGGGGATGACACTTTTCAAGCATTCACTGTGATTAGTACATTTTTTAGTGAGTTCACAATGCTTATTAATTAGCTGGTCACCTGATTTCCTCGGTTTACATAGTTCTGTGGTGTATGTCGATTATGATTTTCTTTATTGAACAAATGAATTAGGTCAACATCATTCCCCCTCTATATCATATGTGACAGTCAAAGCCTTATCAATGTCTTAGTAGCCTGTAACTCCAAGAATCATGCGTACTCTTTTTATTTCATTTGTCAATTGTTCTCGCGATATAATTTTTTTAACAATTCATGAACATTTTTTTTGTAAATTCACAAATTTTAGGTTTGCTTTGATTTTATTTGGCCTTTTTGTCCAAGGAAAACAATAAATTAGCCTTAAGGATAATGTTATATTTAAAAATTGCTTCTATTTAAGACTTTTAGAAGAAATTTTTTTTTTTTGGTTGATTTAATAGAGAAAAAAAATATGATCTTGATTTAAGTTTAAAAATAAAAAGGATGAAAGAAAAAACGATTTTTTGGGGGGTGAAAAAATAAAATGGCAAGGATCGAGCAATGTTTGAAGGTTGTCCTCAGTATTGACACTTGTCTGTGTGCATCACAAGTTAGCCCTTATTTTAGGGATGAAGACAACGATTTGAAATCAAAACTTATGCAGAAATTGACCCGTGAATCTGATGACTTCTTGGGTCAGACCATTATCGAAGTGCGTACGTTAAGTGGAGAAATGGATGTATGGTATAACTTGGGTAAGTTCCCCACGCCATGCCATTGCCACGCACCATGAACATTTTTTTTTTCTCATTCGTGTATCTCTGTGTGGTTATAGTTTATATGGCATGGTTATTAGGGCAATCTTTTTGACAATCTTATTTTTTTTTCTTCATTTATTTATATTAATTTTTTTTTTTTTGGTTGGTTACATCTCCATGCTTTCATGTGTCACTGCCAGTCGTGCCTAATATTTTTAGCTTGTCTCTGCTTCGACGGTTGATCGACACTTGCCAGCTTTAGGTTCCAGCCAGATCATGCTTTTTCCCCACTCTCAGCTTATCAGCCACTTAAAAGCCAGTACACTTGCATTCTGTAAAATTGCATCATATGCTCCAAGATATTTTTTGTTTAAAAATTATGGTCAGTCAAAAAGAACTCTTCTGCTAAATTAAAACAGTTTAGAATTTCATTGAAGTTTTTAAAAATCTTGATGGAGCATAATATGTAGGTTTTGCAGTGTGGAAGATAAAGCTAATTCAGAGAGCATTGCAAGCAGTTGACATGTGATGATGAAAGTATTGGAGTTCTATTAGGGCCAGTCTTGATGGATCAGTGATTAGTTGAATTGTCAGTTCCTATGGCAACTTCAGTCATGTAGAACAAGAAAGGACAAACCAACTAGCTGACTGATCGTCAATTATTTTTTTTCTTCAAAATATTTAACTTTTTTTAGTTTTAGCTAATCCTTCTAAATGTTGTGTTTTGTTGGAAACACTCTTTCAGGGATGAAGATGATGATATAAAATCCAGACTGCGTCAAAAATTCACAAGAGAGTCGGATGATTTTCTGGGTCAGACTCTAATCGACGTCACCACGCTTAGCGGTGACATGGACGTCTGGTATAATCTAGGTCAGTTCATGGCTCAAAGTGAAAAGAAAAACAACAAAAAACCAGATCAATCTAAAATCCTGTACAAACCAGCATCATTACTCACTTTTGAATGCCTCCTATTTGTATCGACGTCTGTAAACCTTCCAAATTTCCCTTCTGTTTCTTGTATATGAAAACCTTTTTTTTTTTTACTTCATTTTTTTTTTTATTTTGCTGGTAAATTTTTACTTAGCATTCAAATCCTGTAGAGAGACCACCACTGCTATTTTGGCAGCTACATATTTTGTAATAATCACTTTCCAGTCACTGCTCCAAAAGTTTTACAAACACACTTTCATCACTTGATGTATATATTTATAGAGAGTATTAACTCTTTAGAAAGTTGCAGGCCTAGGCCCATCACCTGTTTATATTAGAAGTTTATTGTCATCAAATGCTTTGACTGATTTTATTTTGGAAATGTCATTAGTACAATGGAGCTATCGTGGTTATAAGCTGTTATTCGTAAAAAATGTAGAAGAAAAAACAACAACCATCAAGGATTACTAATAACTTCTTTACAAAGAACATTAATGTATAGATTTAAAATGAAAGACTTATACTTGGTCTTCAATGTTTAGAATATTGCAAGCCAATCAAATGAACTCAAGATATTCGAGCATATATTTGCATATTTAACAATTTCAAAAGGATATTTATCCTATTTTATACCTCAGGGTATACATCCTCCAGGCTATGCGTGAGCTTATTCAGCATATTCATAAGAAAATATATGGTAATTATACTCCCGCTCTGAAGGAGAGGGGGTATACTGTTTTACCCTTGTGTGTCTGTCTGTCCGTCCGTCCGTCTGTCCGTCCATCTGTCTGTCCGTCCGTAACAAAAATTTCTGTTGCATTTATCTCAGCAACTATTTATCGCAGATGCTTGAAATTTTTACACAGTGTTTTTTAAGGTATGCCATATCGTGGGATATATTTTTGTACCAATCGGACGTCAACTTCCTGTTAAATGACGACTTTGCTTTTTTTTTAACCAAAATTTTCAAACAAATTTTCGTCAAAGATTTCTCAGCAACTATTTATCGCAGATGCTTGAAATTTTAACACACTATTTGTTTTGGCATGCCATATTGTGGGATTTATTTTTGTATCAATCGGACTTCAACTTCCTGTTAAATGACGACTTTGCTTATTTTTAGCCAAATTTTTCAAACAAATTTTTGTCAAAGATTTCTCAGCAACTATATAACGCAGATGCTTGAAATTTTTACACAATATTTGTATAGGCATGCCATATCGTGGGATATATTTTTGTTCCAATCGGGCGTCAACTTTGTGTTAAATGAAGACTTTGTTTATTTTTAGCCAAAATTTTCAAACAAATTTCCGTCAAAGATTTCTCAGCAACTATTAATCGCAGATGCTTGAAATTTTAACACACTATTTGTTTAGGCATGCCATATTATGGGATATATTTCTGTACCAATCGGATGCCAGCTTTCTGTTAAATGTCGACTTTGCTTATTTTGCGTATTCACATCAGAGCGGGGGTATCACTAGTGAGTATTGGCTCACAGATATCTTGTTTCATTTCTCAAATTCATAATGTAAACAATTTGATGCCAGCAATCTCTAATGATTCATCAAATAAATACATACATGCGCAGTGTATTTTTCTTGCCCTTTGGTATACTTATTACTTTTTATATATCAAGTTAATGATTCTCAATTACGCATGAAGTCTTAACCCCCTCCCCTTTCATTCTCCTGTTAATTTTGTCCCCTACAATTGCATTAAGACCATGTTACAATTTGTACCTAGTTACACGTGTATATATATACCTCTCCTTATGCCAGCATGGCTATCCATGGTTTTTCTTTTTGATTTAGAGAAATCCGTGTATATCAAGATAGATTGTTAACCAACAAAACATTACAACAGCTACCTTTTACTGAGTTAATCTTAAAATATAATCATGGCAATTCCTTTTATGGGTTTGGTTTTCAAATCTGCATGTTTTGAAATTGTATTGAAATTCCTAATTAGCTTGTGATAGCACGTGCATGGATGCATGTAGAGATTCAGATTTCTTTCCTTCTTGTTTTTTTTTTTTTTGCATTTCTTGTTTTCATTGGTCATTTAGTTATCTTCCAAATTTAGGTGTTGGTCATGTTTGCAGTTTACACACATTATGCACTTAAGAAATTTTCATGATGCAATGCATTTTAAATTTTAAAAATATAATTGTAATATCACTCAGATTTAGATTTAATTTTTTTTTCAACAAAATAAGAAAATTGAAAGCTCAGGAAATCATGAAGGTTTTGTATAAACATTGATTATGTTCTTCATTTGATAAAAGTTGTTTAAAATTGTGTTAATTGCATAACATTTTACGCTAATTCTCATGATCATTCAGGTATTTTGTTTCCTAAAGATTTATAAAGCTAGAGAAAACAAATATTTATGACATTACATCTTAATGCATGTGTAGATAAAATGCCAGTCAATTTAGCAGTCCGAAGCAACCATGCCATTTTCTTTTTTTTTTGTAAAATTGATTTAATGCCGGAAAATTAAATTTTAATGCTTATAGAGTGCCAAGAGAATAAAAAAGATTATTATTATTAAAATCGTAATTGGCATTTGCAAAGAATTACATAATTTCAAATTTTGTGAGACTGTGAGTATTTTTTAAAAAAGCTCCACTTTGAAACAGTTGAAATAATGTTACTCTTCAGAGAAGAGAACAGATAAGTCAGCAGTGTCTGGAGCCATACGGTTACACATTAGTGTGGAAATCAAGGGAGAGGAGAAGGTGGCACCTTACCATGTCCAGTACACCTGTCTGCACGAGGTAGGTGACACTGTAGCCACACCTGTATTGTATAATATATGTCATTGGTCAATTTCAGCTGCTTACATGTAGATTCCCAAATCCTTATGCTAGTATGTGATCATGTGGAAATCTGCTTAAATATGAAATGTTACTGACTTTGTTCGTAGGTTATCAAGCAGTTTGTTATTAACTTGTCGCAGAAGGAGCTAGTGTAGCATCACTGTAACTGATTGGGATGTGTATAATTGCATCTAAAAGTGTTAATTAAGTGCACTTGATTGGGCTGTGTTGGTACATCTAAATGTGTTTAGTGCGTTTGATGGGACTGTGTTAGTGAATTTAAAAGTGTTTAGAGAACATAAGCTTGTGGGCAAGATTGAAAAAAGATTTAAAGAACATAAAACCATCAAACTTTATATACTACTATACCAGTTGTCATTCACTTTCAATGAGGCTAAAAATATTATTGTACAATATTTCTCTATATTTGATAATGTCATGAAGTAGATACAGGTAACTTTCGATAGCTCGAAGTCCATGGGACTGAGTTCGAGTTTTCAAGAGTTCGGAATTTTCTAGGTTTACACACCAAGTAGGTGTTAATTAGGTATAGCGCTTGGAGATACACAGCGACTTCGAGGTATCGAGAGTAAGAAACTATAGATTTTGAACAACGGGACTGCAGTTTGACTTCGAGAGATCAAGAGTTTGAGAAATCATGAGTAAATTTGCTTAGTTATATAGGGAAAAAAATCGGGACCCTAGACTTACTTCGAGCAATCAAGAACTTCGAGGGATCGAAGTTTGAGCCATTGAGAGTTACCTGTACAACCCATTTGGGAGATTTTGAATAAATGCAGTAGAGATTGATAATCATTCCTTGTTTTCTTTCTCTGCAGAACTTGTTCCATTACTTGTGCGAGCAGACAGGGGGCGCTGTTAAACTGCCGGATGCCAAAGGAGTGAGTGCAGGCTTAAGCTTTCAATTCCGAAATTTGTGAAAAATATTTGCTCTCCATTTCTATATCTAACAAACAAGAAATGAGTCTATTCATTGTTTTTTCAAATTTCATAAATCAGCAGGATGAAGCATGGAAAGTTTACTTTGACGAGCCTGCACAAGAAATAGTGGATGAATTTGCCATGAGATATGGTATAGAGTCCATTTACCAAGCGATGACGTAAGTAATCAAATACTTTGCTTGGTTACATGAAAAATGAATGTAATGAATTTTAAAAGCAACGTTTTTGTCCTACATAATTCCTTTAAATTGCAAAAACTTTATAGATAAGTTGAATTGAAATGATCTCAAGAGAAATAAAACAATGAATTGTCATATTTTGCATGTTAACATTTAATTATTCAGTGAGACATGTATTTACTTTTATCAAGAAATAAGGTTACTGGGTACAAGTGTCTAAAGTTGGATGGAAGAAAAAATTCTTGAGAGGGCTACATTAATGCAGCTAGTCAGAAGTTTGTATTAGTTAATATTGTTAAACTGTCCTTCGGTTTCCAGACATTTCTCCTGCCTGTCCACTAAGTACATGTGTCCGGGGGTGCCTGCGGTCATGAGCACTCTACTTGCTAACATTAATGCCTTCTATGCACACACCACTGCCAGCACTGCTGTATCAGCTAGTGATAGATTCGCAGCATCCAACTTTGGAGTAAGTGAATTTTTTGATAATTTTTCAATTTAGAAAAAAAATATACAGACAGATTACAGCACAGGAGAATTGTCTAATGATAGACGTATGTTGAAAAGCAAAGTAATGAACGTGTTCAATTAATTTAGCAAATAAATTGATTAAATTACCGGTATTTCAATTTGATCAAAAAATTGTAAATGAGCATCTTTTGTTTTTCAGAAAGAAAAGTTTGTGAAGTTGTTGGATCAACTTCATAACTCCTTACGCATTGATCTCTCCATGTATAGAGTAAGTAAAATTATGAACAGATGAGTGTAAATATTGATATTACAAAAATGACTTAGATACATATATTAGAATTAAATGCATGTGTTGTTTTAAAGAATGCAAAATTATAGTACATGTAATATACAGTAAAAATTGAAAGAGTTATGTGAATATGAAGATGGAAAATGCTTGAAATATTGAATGTTAATTTTTAAAAAATGACCAGATTTTATAAATTTATAAGAAATAAATACATGAATTTACTGCACTTTGCTTGAGGGCCAGAATGACGCAGTTAATTATTAGACCTTCGGTCTGTCAGTTTGTCATGGCACCATTTTGCAGGATGAATATCATAAAGTATTTGAGCACCAATAATTTAAAGATACAAGGATAATTTGTTGACATCTAGTCCAATAAAAGTTCTTTTTTTTTCTCCTGCAGAATAACTTCCCAGCTACCGACAGGGCACGCCTCCAAGACCTCAAGTCCACTGTCGACCTGCTAACCAGCATAACTTTCTTCAGAATGAAGGTACGTCCCAAGGACTTCTACTCCCCCAAAAAACATTGATGTAGTGCGGTATTTACTCGTAGATTGTGAGCGTCTTGCTTGGTTTTTGTGACGTACGTACGTAACAATTCCTTCCTCTGTGGAATGATTTCGTAGCATCCCTCGCTTAGCATGCAAATTTTATGGTCCTGTGTAACTGTGTATTAGATCTCTATGTGAAATCACCCTTGGGTACGTAGCAGGGTAGTCAGAAATTATACAGCTCAATATCTTAGGTCAATTAGGGATTGAATATTAATTATTGAGCATTTTATCATAAAGGCCTGTAGCCAACTGGAGTTTTATTTAGGATTTATAAGATTGATAGATAGATATATATATATAATCAGATAGTTTAGCTTGCAAGAAATAGAAAATCATTCATTTTTAAATTTTTTACTATTTTTTTTTTTTAGATGCAGTTGATTAGAACAGTACTATTTATTCATATTTAGTTTAATCTATAGTCCTGAATGGAAGAATAGTTTACATTAATAATGGTACATGTACTTCTCAAAAATAGAAAAAGGAAAGTGAATGCCATACTCGTGTATTTTGTTTGTGTAAATTGAGGCAAGCAGAAGACCCTGTTGTGGAACATATGTGTACAGTATTTCATGTCAGTACTTTGATTGTAGATTTGTGTACAAAGTGAAGTGCAGGTAAAAGAACCAGATTTTAAATTGTTCGAAGTAGATAATACTGGTCAACTCTTTAATAGTGTGCTGTAGATACATCAAGGTGGTTTCTTTTTAAGAAAAAACGAAACGACAGAAGTAGAATTCTACTAATCTTTCTTGGGAATCAAGTTCTCCGGCTATAGGGTAGACTAACATAGGAAGGTTCTCCTGTGGGTTTGAGTAACTAGCTGGAACAGTTTGGGACTATGTAAATATATAGATCAAGATAAGTGAAATATTGAAAAAAAAATAATTTAGAAAATGCTAAAAATCTCTTACATAGTCGAGCCAAATTGTACTAACTAATTGAAACTATATTAAAATTTCTTTTTCTTAAAATTAACATTAAAAGTCTTTTAATTGATAAATTATGTGTATTTGAATAATGATTAAGTTCTGGTTAATTGAAGACCTTTTGCAGATGAAAGCGGAGAAAAATTTCGAAGTTATGTTTAACCTACGGGTTGTAAATTAACATTTTATTGATGTATATACTATACAATATGAATTAAAGTAAAAAAGATTCAATCTTGATTTATCAACAGAAATTTCTGTACAGTAATTGTGCTTTTGATTGGTTGTTGATATGTCCATTACTAATTTTTGATTGGTCCTTTTAATGTTATCACTAATTTTGATTGGTCCCTGATATTTTATTGCTAACAGGTGTACAAACAGGTAAGATATACTAATACCAGGGTAAACCTGAAGATGATATTTATTGTTCCTTGTTTCTTTCTCTCTTTCCTTCCTCTTCCTTTCTCTCACTCTTCATATGGCCACATCCTGATCTAACATCTGTTCTTCTGCACGCTGTCTTGTAATATGTATACATGCAGGAACTAAAAAAAAAAGATTTTTTAATTTTTCTATAAAACCTCATTGTGAATGCACACTTTTATATTAACAGATTTATTCAGCTGGATCATCAGAAAAGAAATTATTAGATAAATATATTAGCTTAATAAAGTAAATGTTAATGCATAAAGAGTTAACCAGCAGTGTTATAATATTAGATTCTATAAGTTTATAACTAATTCAAATATTTAATTTATTTGTTCAGCTTTTTAATTTCTTTATATTTTACCATGATAAGAACTTAATCTTCAACATTGAAAACAAAAATAAAATTTAACTTAATTCTTTTAAATACCAGTGATTTCATGTACTGCATTATGAAAGAGATATTATTTTTTATTTTGCCATATGTTTAATGTATTTTCATTATCAGTGTTGTTTTTATATTTAAAATTTTGTACATTGTATGCAACCCCCCCATGAAAAAATAGAAAAAAAGAAAGAAAAAAAACACCTTTAATTGTTAATGAGGTTCTATTTTAAGCAGTGTCTGATAATTTCACATATTTTCAGGTAAAATGTGATTCCCAATTAATTTGTTGGTCAATGGCTGTAATGCAAACAAAGTCTTATTTTACAACACACCATTTTCAAATTTACCTGAATTGATGTACTTATATCCAAACATGAATTAAAAACTGAAAAACACATTAAAATCTCAACTCATTTAATATTCCTTTTACTGTAAAAGTGAAGTCATTTGATGGTACATGTTTTAATTAACTTTGTACTGTTTAATTAATTTTGGTATTTTGTACTTTAATTTATTTGAATTATAGTTATCCCAGTAGAAATCTGAAGATGATTAGACTATATGTAGCATTGTACAGTCTGGCTAGACTTTACCTAATCAAATGTGTAGCTTCCACTTCTCGATAGGAATCAAAACAACCAATATATCATTCATCATTGCAGGTTCAAGAACTTCCTAGTCCTCCAAGAGCTAGCATTGTAGTAAAAGACTGTGTGATAGCCTGTATAAAGTCCACATACCAATTCTTATTTGATAACTGTTATGAACTGTACCAGAGGGAGTTTGTTCAAGCGGAACCCTCAGAATTGAACATTCCTGGATCGGAGGGTGTTAATGAGAACAGCCTGGACTTTTGGGATAAATTGATAGCTCTAATAGTGTCTATGATTGAAGAGGATAAGAATAGTTATACTCCAGTATTAAATCAGTAAGTAGATCTTTGTTTTCCAAGTTTATTGTAAATGAAGATTTGGGTCATATCTTCTTTCATATCTAACATTGATTTTTCCATTTTCATCTCATATGGTTATTGAAAGCAACAATTTAAAACTGCATACATGGTAGAAATTTCAACTGCCAAAGTCTTGTAAGCAATAATTAAGGTACTCTACCCTCTGATAAGAGAGGTAACTCTTGCTAGTGTAAATGAGAATTAATTCTTTATAAATTTTGATTTATCAAGTTAAAGAGCAACTTGTATCAGAAATTGCTTTTCAAGGTATTCTTAAACTGTATGCATTTCAGTTTGCTAATAAATATCTCTTGGAAAATAAAAAAAATTCTGAGAAAATAATCTGTAGAACCTTCAAGTAAGTGTCATTTTTCTCACGGATGAAAATACCGGTATATGGCTACACTTTGGCATTTTTATAAGAACTTTTCTTTGTTTTTAATGAACTTTCTTCCATTAATTGTCATAATAGTATGTTCTTATTTGTTTCTTATGTGTAGAGACTATCTGTAAGAAATTTTTGAAGATCTTAATTTTTAAATATGCTGGACTCTTTTGCTTAATTGCCTTTTCAAGAATTTTTATATTTTCTGATGTAATATACCAGTGAATGTTAATTATGCACTGCATCTTTTTTGAAATTTTCAAAATGTATGGAACCAGGCTTTCAGAATTAAAATTTTGGCCCTCCACTCAGCTTGAGTTTTAGTCACGATAGAATTATATTAATTAACTTTTAATTATTTCATTTTAATACCTTTTAATTGTATTAACTAATCTTTTCCAGTGGTCATATGAGATCAAGAGTTCCTAATGAAGCTTATATTGCTTTTTAATGACTAATTTAAAGCTATAAAGAAAACTTTTGGTGAAAAGGACATTTTAATATTTTCTCCAAGTTGCCATAACTTCCGTGTTAACAGATTATACTGTAATAATATTTAACCCCGAGCATATTTTTTAATCAGGAAATTTTTAACAGGCTTTAATTACTGTGTGATTTAGAAAATAAATGTCAATATTTTGTATCCTTTAACTATTTGATCAATTTCTTAAAAAAAAAAAAATGTTTGTTAGAATATCCCGATTTTATGCTGTAATTTGTTTAGTTGATTTCAGAATGTCATTTGTTGTTCAAATAACAAGAGGGTGAAAAGTGCAACTCTTAATGAGTTTCCTTTGAAAAATAGAGAATAACAAGTGGGCCAAAATGTCATGAAAGCTAACAAATTACCCTTAATCTAGAAAATGGATTCTTTTGATGGTCTTTAATTCACGCTGTTTGATGATCTATTTCTGAAATTTTCCTCTTTCTGTATGCAGATTCCCTCAGGAGTTGAATGTTGGGCAAGTGAGCGCTGCTAATATGTGGGCACTATTTGCACAACACTGTAGCATGTTCCTGAAAGGTAAAAAGAAATATACCGTAGACAGATGTTGAAATTAGCTATAAACAACACTCTGAATGTTTGAGACAATATCTTTATATTGGTATTTGTGTTGATCGAGTCTTCTTTCAAATTTGTACAGTGTACTTATTTAAATATGTCTCAAAAGATGAAATGCATACATTTCATATCTCTGTCAAATTGCATGTACAAATCTAAGCTATGTCTGCTTTAAATTTCATTGATGTTAAAGCTGAATACCACTCGTAAAAAGGCATGGTCACACCGGTACCTGGTATACAAACCCTTTGATTTCGTTACACCTGATTGCACACCTGAAACTCGTGGCTGACGTGTAGTATTCCTTTCGGTGTCTTTCGATTTTATGCATTTATTTCTTATTCTATGTTCATAATCTGTTTGTAAATAATGCATTGACCAATTTATTTCATGTAAGTATTCTCCAGGCTTGATGAAAGTGCGTAAAATTTGGTAATTTTACTGCGACTGAGTAACACAGCGAGGTGATATGTATTGTCCACACAGGTGAGACCTCTACAGCAAAGTACTTTGAACTATTTAGAGGTCTTTGCTTTAAATAGGGGTTGTAGTGACAGAAGTGATGAAAGAGAAATATGGGGGACAGCGCCTATTTACGAGCGGTGTTCAGCTTTAATTATGATAATCAAAAACTGTAACAGCAACTATATATTATATAAAAGGGCTAAACATATTTCTTAAACCTGGGTAATAATTAATTAAGCAAGCCCTATATAACATAGTCATAGAGAGAGAGAAAGAGAGAGAGAGAGAGAGAGAGAGAGAGAGAGAGAGAGGTTTTAAATGCAGCATCACCATATCTAGTAATGAAAATAAATATAATGGAGGAAAGTTTGGTTATATTTTTATCCATAAAATGCTTGGCATATTTCTTTTTAGATCAAGAACAGGAAAAACCATGTAAAAGTTCCGAGTATATGAATTTACATTTCAAGATAAAATGGCTGTATTCCAAGTTTATAGCTGACGTGCCTCAATACAAAGGAACTGTACCTGAATATCCAAGGTGAGTATCATAAGGTCATGATCAGTTTCATTTAAAGGTCAAGGTGAGTGGTGAGTGATCAAACTTCCTATGATACTTACAGTGTATTAAAGATACCAGTGGAAAATCTAATAAATGTGGTCTGTTTCTATCTTTCATAAATTGTTTTTTTTATCTTGTATGACTGTTTATTATATCATAAGATTATTAAAACTGATACTGTAGGTACATGTACATATATAAGCTTGAATTCAAAGCCCCTAGCTATGTTGAGTAAGCTATCATCTGTACATTTACAGTACCGGTACATGTAGCACACTGTATATTTAGTTGGTACATGTATTTAATCACATTTTCTCTAGCCAAGCTAGAGTTTTCATTCCACTCCGCTCCCCATAAACCAATCATAAAACATTCAGAGCTTGTCACCAAGTTTTTGAAATGAGATCTAGCTATTAAGGACTTACGGGAAGCAGAGTAAACAGAAAATTATCAAAGATCACTTAATTATTAATAAGGAAATGTCAGTATAAAGTTATTACAAGCCTATTTGATGAGACATTATTGATATTGAGTTATAATTGTAATGTAAATGACTTGGGGTGGATCTATATTCTGGCCTTGTGTTTTGTAGATGGTTTGAGCCTTATGTTATGCAGTGGTTGAATGAAAATGATGAGGTTTCTATGGAGTTCTTACGTAATGCTTATGAGAGAGATAAAAAGGATGGGGTAAGCCGTTTCAAAATAAAGGAATGGAACAGAATCACAGATATAATCCTGCTAAAATGTTGAAGTACTGTAGATTCCTAATTAAACGTGAGAAATTTATAGTATCCGCGTAAAATCGTGAGAAGCACCCTTCACGGATTTTAAAATATCGCCATTTCTTTCTGAGAGTTTAGAACTATAAGAAATAAGGAGGAAAGTTCTGCGTTCGCGATTTTAAATTCTCACGATTTGATACAAAACAGCGAGATCGCTGAATTAAGTGCTCGCGTAATATAAGGAATTTACAGTATTTGAGTAGAAAAAAAATGGAAGAGAATTATACAAATATATTAATTTTCCGATTATAAAACATGACACTTAATTGGTGATAACGAAGTATATTTGTTCAAACGATTTTCATAAACAACCTGAAGCTGAATCTAAAACTATGATCTCTAAGTGCAAGACGAAATTATTATAAGATAAAACAGAGGAACTATAATTTTAATGAGACTGGATAAAAACTGGTGAGATTGAATGTAGTTGTCTTTTAATTAAAATGAGATTCTTATTTTGTTCGAACAGTTCCAGAAGAGCTCGGAGCATTATTTATTCTCAAGTTCAGTAGTGGACATTTTTACCCAGTTGAACCAGTGTATTGAAGTAATAAAGAAGTTAGAATGTCCTGATCCAGAGATAGTAAAGAGATACATGAGGAGGTTTGCCATAGTAAGTCAGCATCATTTTGGTATAGATTTGAAATTAATTAGAATTAATATTCATTCTTTTCTTTTTTTAAAAATATGTTTAGATTATTCTACTAGAATCCTCATCCAATAATTTTGAAAACATATATATATTAAGCAGCTAAGTGCTGAAAGTGAAACTTTTTTTGAACTTGTGAAATTGTGAACTTTACAATGATAACAAGTTCTGTAGAATGTATTGGAAATGTGATTTTTATTTTATTTTTATACAATTTTACCTTATTTTCTTTTCAGACTGTGAATAAAGTCCTAATAGTATATGCTGATGTTGTTAAACAGGATTTTGAAAAGTATACAAACGATCATAAGAAAGTAAGTCCTTAGTCAAAATACATGTACATGTTATTTAAATTTAAGATTTAGAGGGAAAAAAAATATTTGTAAAATTCAAACAGTTGAGTTGCCAGTGTCCTTTCTTGTACATATGCATTTTCAACTTAGTTTACAAGATGAGTTACAATCTTTTTTATTTTTTTTTCAGGCTTGTATATTGATGAATAACATACAACAGTTACGTGTTCAATTAGAGAATTTATTTGAATCAATGGGTGGTGAAAAGGTATAGTATAAAAATATTCAAGCACATTTAAAGGAAAGCAACAACCCAAATGCATTGCTAGTTAACAAATCGTTTTCTATCCCATGCATTATATTTCTGTTGGTAGAATATCGTATATCCGGTTATTTTCGCGATCTAATTTTCGCTTTTTTCGCAATCTTTTTCAAATCGCAAAATACTGAATACGCAGAAATTATACCCTGTATTATTTACTATAAGACACTTTTTAAATTGCAGAAAAATGACCGACGCAAATTAAAAATGCTACATATTTTCCCCATTTTTTGCTAATTTTGTGACACATGAAAAAAACGGATGTACGGTACTTGTTGAATTTTTTTCAGGGAATGTTTTAAATTGATATTTTTTTTCTAGCTTGACTCGGACACATCCAGCATTCTAAAGGAGCTCCAGAGTAAACTAAACAGTGTGCTTGATCACCTGAGCTCTGTGTTTGCCAAGAGTCTGGAGCCCCAGATCAAACAGAGTACTCAGGAGTTAGGTCAACTTTTGTCCAAAGTGAAAGGGGCAGGGCAGGTCTCCTTGTCTCAGCCCAGCCAGAGAAACAGCATTCAGCAGGAGTCGGAGTTGGTGCTCAAACCCTTGATGGAACTTATTGATGGCAGGCATGTGGATTAGATTGAATATTTTTCTTGTGCTTTTCTTATATACTGTGGAATCATTTGAATTTGTGGCGACCAGTTTTCAAGGATTGTAGTTATTTTACTTATTTGAGGGGATGCAATTTCGTGGATGCATCAGGTTTCAGTTATAAAGATAACTCTTTCTTAATTTGTTTTCGTCAAGGATGTAAATTCATGGGGGAGGGCTACCCATGACTACTATTAAAATGGAGTCACTGCATGTGAATTCTAACGATTAACAGTTTTGAACAGGTCCAATGCATTTCTTCCTACTTAGATAGAGTTTGTTATATTACTTGATGATTTTAAAGGTTAAAGGTAACTTAATTGCTTTTATAGTCCCAAGTCTTTACAAGATATACAAAGTCAAATTGACCAAAAACTACAGCTGGAATTGGTTGGAGTGCAGTGGCTTTTAAGAGAAAGGACACCCCCCCCCCCAACCCCCCACCCCCCCCCCCCCCCCCCCCAACCCCCCCCCCCCCTTTTTGGACAATTTTTATTGCTCTGTGACTAAAATAAAAATGATACCAATCTAGACATTCATATCTTTTTGCAAAAGAACTCAATTTCCTGCGGCCATTTTAATTATTTCATTAAGGATACAGCTGGTTGCTATATAGTCATCAATGCATCAGTGCATTTTTTGATCAGACTAAATCTTTATTAGTCATACTGAAGTCTTTAAACACTTACAAAGATTATATATGCATGAAACAGATGAAGTTTTCTCCATGTTACAAGTCCCTAAAGAAATTTCTATTCTTTTCTAAATCTCAATAATTATGTCTTTTTTCGAAAATTCAAAATTGATGATATTGCATTAGGCATGAAGTCATTAACATGTATGAGCAATTTATGTGTTTCTGATATGTTCAGAATTATAACTCTCTGCATGATGTATTAACAGCTTGACAATGTTTGCACAAGAATGCGAGAAAACAGTTCTGAAACGTCTGCTGAAGGTAAATAAGTTCTTAACAGTTTTATATCAACTCCCAGTACAGTTCGTCCTAGTAGATTATTTAATGTGTTGTCATTTGTATTCCTGTGGCATAAAATTAATTGCAAATAAAGCTTTAATTAAATTAATCATCAGGAAAATAACCAGATATTAGGTGCAGAAGGGGACACCAATGTAAACTTGGGAACTTACATGTAATAATAAATATATTTTCTTAAGTGAACGCTGTGGGCTATGAGCCTCTTGTACTGTGTATGATCTCATATCAGTGGGACAGTTTAACTTTCTGTGCTATATATAGATTTATGGGAGTTGTATATAGATTGTGTCATATTAATGAGACTAACCTTGACCTTTGTAGGAGCTTTGGAGGATAGTGATGTACACAATGGAGAAAACTGTGGTGCTGCCCCCTCTTTCGGACCCCCGACAGGTATGATCTTCAGTTCCTGCAGTTCATGGCTATTCTTCTTTCAATATTAACTGATAAAAAGTAAAAAAAAAATATTTGGACAATGATTTTGTCTGTCTCGATCCAAAAGGGTAAAAAGTGGAGAGACAAACAGTTAATTATCAATTAATTAAGTGCTGATATATGTCTTAACACTGATGTGTTTTAGGAGAAAGAAAAGGACCAAGCCAGGGTACACATTCCAAACTCAAATTAGAATCTAGCATTTTTCTTTTGATTATTTTTTTTCCTAATTACTAATACAAATTCATACATTATAATTATTAGAAATATGCATCAAGTCTTTAATTAATGAATTATCTATAAAGGAGTATGAATTTGTATATCATTTGAATAATGCTTTTGTTTTCTCAAGGGAAAGAACAAAAAGGTGATGGAGATTTTGTTTTGATATTTTATAGTAACTAGATATGATCATATTAATCATATTTTCACAATACTCATCCACTATTTTGATAATGTATATATATTCTTTGGGATGGGCATTGCTAATATTTTAACATGTATTAACATACTGGTATGAAGATTTTCTTTTACAAAGCAAGTCCACAAAGGAATCTTAAACTATTTAGAATTACATGAAGCTTTCTTAATCTATAATACCTTTAAAAAAAATTCATCATTTCTTGCGGATAGAACTTTTTCCACAAACTGAAGATTCAATTGAAATATGATGAAAGTATTGTTCAGTTATGAACTTGTTTTGTAAATGAATACCGGATTTCAGTACATGTATTTGCGAAGGTTGCTTGAAGGTGATGGGTCTTCAAAGAGTAAGATTATTCTGAAAGCATAAAATTTAGGAGCTCATGTATAAAAAAGAAAATGAAGATATTTAAAAAAGGAACCAATGTTATACCTTACTTGTGAGCAACCTTTAAAATCTCATCTAAAATCCATTTATTAAGAGTGATATAGAAACAGTTGTTAATTGGCATTTACTGGTATTATATGGTTCATTTCTTAATAAGAAACTTTGTACTGTAAAACTGTTTACTTTTCCAGTTCTTGTCATTGGCTGGTAAAGGGGTTATGTTAAATGAAAAGCCGACATTTTTGTCCAAAATTCGCACTGTAAGTTGTGGAGACATATTGTGGGCTTTTTTTCTGCCGACCATGAGAATCGATATTGATGTCATCAATGTGTACCACCCTGCTAGGTTGTGTCTCTATCTCACCCAACGTGTCACCGTTGTGTCAACCCAACACAAGGCAGTTGTCAACAATAGTTTTTGAGATTTCCAACAAAATTTCTATATCTGATGTGGAATTTTGCCAATTTAAGGGGGGGGGGGTTGTTGAGATAACCCTTCCTTTTACCATTTCTTTAAAAAAAACTTTTGTCAAAAAGTGCTGTGAAATTTTTATTCAAAATTTTCAAAAATCCTTTCATGTAGGAAATTTTGCCTGGAAATTTCAAGTCTGTGACTGTGTAAATTGGACTATTTTTGGTTTGGTTTTTTTTTAGATTCATTGTTCTCCATCTTTCATGTCATGCAGGTTTCTGTCATTTCTTCACTGTTTTGATTTGATTCAAGCTTTAGACTAACATTGATTTCAGCTTATTCCCCTTCCCGGTGCTGCTCAAACTAAAATTGAGGATGTGTCGCGACTTTTTCTCAGTCACGTCAGCCAAATGCCCATGAATGTTCCTATGATCCAGGTGATTCCTGCATTTTGATTGCATAGATATTGTCCTCTGAGTACAAGAGTTTTTGTGACATTGACGTTGTTGATGCAATATAGTTGAAGATGGGTGTTGTGCTGGGGTTTTTGTTTTAGAGTCTGCAAAAGCCTTTACTCTTAAATTGTTGTGCTATAGATATCAGATGTTGTACTAAGTAAAAATGTTTTACCGTCTTTTGTTAATTGATATATGGAATTTTTATTTTCATCTGTTGTATAATAGTTGTTATGAGTAGTTGCTACAAATTCACGCGGTATACTATGCCTTGTCACCTGCCAGTAATCATGTGTTTTTGTTCATTGTTGTAATAGTTTGCAATTGTTGTGATTTTAGTTCAGTTTTGTCTGGTTACACTTAACTTTAAGCTTGAATCTCTGCAGAGAAGCGAATAATGAATTTTATTTTAAACAGCATAGTTATTTTTTAATTTGAATTCTAGATTCCGAAAATGAAGCCTTGTAGACTTTGGTAGAAGTATATTAAGTCAGTCTGCATGCAAAGTGCCTGCGCAGCTGCTATTTTTTTTTTTTTTTTTTGAAGGGGGGAGGGGGTGAAAATGTATCATGATTTTTAAGGAGCTTGCCAAAGTAAACTCAATTTAGCATAAAAAAAATTTGAAAGGCAATTTGCTTTTAAATATAAAATGATGTGTATTTTATCTAATATTATAACATATTGCATGGGTGAAGTGGATTTCATGGCCTCAGACTTGAAAGTTTCTTTATCTATATAATCTCTTCAGTGATTTAACGCCTGGCTTATTTATTAATGGATCTGTTATCTCTTTAGAAATGTGTTTTCATCATTCAATGACTGATAGAGGCTGTGATATTTTTACATGACTTTTTTTTTTCATGAAAAATAAAAAGAAAAGTGTTTTAAAATGCGAATAAAACATTTTAACTCAAAGTTTTTATGTTAATTAAAAAAATAAAATTATATAATAATTACAACATGTCAACAAAAATTAAGTGTTGTCAGTCTTTGATGATGGAAGAACTCTAGAGATCCACTTAATAATAAAATTTTAGTCTTTTGAGCTACCTTAATGTATGTGTTCTCTGCGTAAGAGCAATTATATAAAACTCTTTAGCGTAGACCTGTATTTTTCTTCATCTAACTTAATACTTTCTCAATTATATATTCAATATCTTCAAATACCTAACTAAATTAAAATGAGGTAAATGTAGTATAAATGTTTTAAGACAATTAACTTATATGGGAGAAGAAAATGTTAATTACATGTAAAAATTAGTACTTTTAATTGTAATATTGTTAAGGTGTAAAACTGTCAAAGTCTAGTATTCCTATTATTTACTATATTAATGACACATCGAATCTTTTGTACGATACTTACATCTGTATGGAGTTTGACTTGTTTGTGGTTTATATACATCTAGGACATGTCCAAAGAAGCCGAGAAAAACCTGACCCCAAAACAATGCGCGGTCCTGGACATGGCTTTGGATCATGTCAAGCAGTTCTTCCACGCACAGGGCCAGGGCCTCAAGAAAACGTTTCTGGACAAGAGCCAAGAGCTGCAGAGCCTGCGCTATGCCTTATCGCTGTACACACAGACGACTGACACCCTCATCAAAACGTTCGTCAGCACCCAGACCTCACAGGACCAGCCCTCCCTGGAGGACACGGTAGGGGAGGTGTCCATACAGGTGGACCTGTTCACCCACCCTGGGACCGGGGAGCACAAGGTCACCACCAAAGGTAGGCAGTGTTGTAAGCTGTAGTCGTAATGCTTGCTGAATTATAGAGCATTAACTGTCAAATTTTCGAAAAATTTCAAACTGCATTTAAAAGAATAATGATAAAATTTAATGTTAAGCATAATGTTATCTTTTGATTTTATGTGTTCTTTTTAAAGTTTATCTTATTTTAATTTTAAAAAATGACAGGTTTTTTTTTTTTTGCATTACAAGGGAGCAAACTATAAATTACAGTTTTAGTTTGCCTGAATCTTTAAAGATAAATAATTAGATAATCAATGAACTGTGTGATTTTACAGTGGTGGCGGCTAATAACTTGAAGTGGCACACGTCGGGCATGTTTCGGCCATTTGTGGAGGTCAATCTGATTGGTCCACATCTGAGCGACAAGCGACGAAAACATTCCACGAAATCCAAGAGCAACAACTGGTCACCAAAGTTCAATGAAACCTTCCATTTGTGAGTAATCCTTTGTGTGTGTGTGTGTGTGTGTGTGTGTGTGTGTGTGTGTATTTACATGTACATGTAGAGTGTTTTATTAGAGTATGGTTAAAGAATGTTTTCATTCAATGACAATCTGTGCAGCAATTGCTTAAAAATTGTTCAAAATTTACTCTAGTTATGAGGTAAACTTGAAACAGCGTGAAATATCCCACTTTTCAAAATAAATAAGGAATAAGGAATCATTCTTTGAGTATTATGAGGTGATAATTTCGGTTGGGGTGTGATCAAATCAAATAAAGCCTGTAGGGCTTTATGATAGATTTGATCATGCCCCGACCAAAATTATCACCTCATAATACTCAAAGAATGATTCCTTATTACTTATATTTATATAATTTTAAGCCATCGTATGATTTTTTAATTTTAATTTTTAAATATTAATAAACAAACCCCGCTGGCGTCTTAATTTGGCATCATTTGAAGTTATGGGTAATAGTACAAAATCGATACGTAGTGTTATCACAGGCAAAGACAATGGAAAATATAAATATTCACTTTTACAGTCTTTCTCTGTGTCAGACTGTCTTAATGTTAACAACCTGAACTTTCTATTGACCTTGACTTCATGGATACATTACAAGTTTTTTGGAAATTGCTCAGCATCATAACAATTCCTTAATTATTTTCCCCCTTCTTTGTGCAGCATCTTGGGAAATGAAGATGAACCAGATGCTTACGAGCAGCACATTTGTGTCAAAGACTACTGTTTCGCACGAGAAGATCGGCTGATAGGGGTGGCTGTGTTACAGTTACGGGACATTGTCGAGAAAGGCAGCTGTGCATGCTGGTGTCATCTTGGAAGAAGGGTCCATCTGGACGAGACAGGTTGGACAATTTTACGCATTCTCTCACAGAGAACAAATGACGAAGTTGCAAAAGAATTCGTTAAGTTAAAATCGGAATCACGATCTGCGGAAGAAGTGTCGTGAAGCAACCTTAGAAACTGTAGAATTATTATCATATATATTTTTTTTGTTTGGAAAATATTTTCAGCCAAGTTGTTTTTCCAACATCGACTGTTGATTATTTTTTTTTTCTCGCTGTTGAAATGTTTTGGTGGTTGTCATGTATACGAAGCTTATTTGCTCCATGTCTTTCCAGTTATATGAATGTATATTATCATTATTAAAATGTAGAATATGTCTTACATTGTTCTGTTAATTCAAGTGGGTTGAAATTTCAAAGAAATTTACATTTTGTTGGCATTATATGAAAATATATCTCTCCTCTTCAGAGAGGTTAATTTTTTGTTTTGAAGATTTATGAGAATTGTTATTGTAGGATTAACCTATGAAAAATTGATAGTGCGTAATTGTGACAAACTTAATGAAGACTTTATTAATTCTCTCATCTCTTCCTATTTACATGAAAAATGATTGAATTCTATACACTTTAAAGGAAATCCTTACTATTTGCTCTAGAAATCCTGCAATTTTGTGATGAGATGTATATACCTTGATATTGTTTTCTTTAGGGACCTTGTGCAATTCTTTTTGTATGTTGATTAAAGAGGGTATTTTTGTTCTTTATATATTTTTTTCTTTATTAAACCGATCTTGAAATCCATTTTCGAAACCAACATAACTGAATATTGTTATCAGTGATCGTAGTTTGTAGAAGAGCTTAACATATGTAGACATGAGGGGCATGACATTCATGGCCGTCATTGATAGAAATTTTGTCTTCCATGGACCAAAAACTTCATCCCACACCAAGATTATGTAATGTCACAAGAATTGATACATGTACATGTGTTAGAACTCTTCATGCTTATAAAAAAAAAATGCTTTCAATTCTGTTACTTTTCCATGACTTTGTGTTACTATTTTATTAGCTTTCATATAACAATGTTTTAATTAAAGATCTGATTAATGTTCTAGAGATCTGGTAATATATCTGGTTCATACATCTTGGGTTTTCGACAATAGAACTGCCAGCTTTTACAGATTAAAATTCATAGTGCTTGCATGTGTATATATGTAGAAAAACATTTCATTAAAAATTTCAAAACAAAACATACACACGCACAAACTGATAATTCTATTTATACATATAGCATTTAGATAATGTATGCATGAAAAAATTGAGTGAATAAAGTGCAACTGCAGATATTGAACAGATAATTTTCCTTGAAGTACAGATTGTATAATTATATAAACTATGTAGTTATGTCTTGTTCTAGTCATGTGTAGATATACTGCATTTAAAAAGCTAACAGAATATTATAAACTTTGTGAATATTTATTCAATTAGAAAACTCGAGATTTCTCACGTTATTTAGCATACATGTAATATACATCGGCCCGGTATTCCTTCAGTGTTGATATTAACTGACATCTTACATTGTATGTACTTGTACAAGGACCTATCATGTTGTATTCTACCTTTGGTTTGGTTCCAAATATTTTTAAATCACAAATTTGAGAATTGATATTAAGATGATATTGATATATCTATTTATGAAAAGTTTTGAAAATTTATTTGTTATTTGGTTTAAACTACTGATCAAAATTATCATGAGTGTGATTGCTTTATTAAGTTTTCTTAACATTAACAGCAAATAAAGGAAAGAAATTAACGGATGGGCTGATAAATTCATTGAATAAGTTAAAATTTCATACTCCTGATAAACATTGTTATGAATCTCTTCTCCCTGTATAATCCTCTTTAAACATTCCATTGCATTAGACAGAAACAATCATGTGAAAGTAAAAACTGAAGATGCTGAATTATGTATTTGAATTATGGTATTTTCAGTTGAGTAAGTTTTCCTATAATTTTTTTTTTCTAAAGATATCCTAATAAAGCTGTTCAATTTTTATTTCTTGTACTAAAGTTTCTGTTCCCTGCTAAAGTCATTGTAGAAATTTATACTTGTTTTATCATAACTTCAATTGATGGGACTAATTTACATGTAATATATAAGTTATTACAATTTTACATGTAATAATAGTTGTGATTATTATATGTGTAATAAGAGTTGTGACTCTTACTTGTAACAGACTAACAGAGTGATTGCAATGCATGGTTTTATTACATGTAATAATGTGACTATATATTACTTATAATAGTGAATGTAACTATTTCTACATGTAATTTTGAGTCATACAGGGTGACATTGATTGTATGAATTTCGATCTTTTATCCATGTTATTTGTACTTCTGGATACTATGAATAAAAATCCAATTTTTAAAAATGATACATATTGTTCGATTTTGTTTTGTTTTTGAGGCTCTTGAGTGTGGATTTTATTTGTTTACAGCAATTTAGATGATGCAATTCTAATAAATGTTATTAGTGTTGGACATAAACATCGCTTTTCAAAATTTAACTCGTAATTGAAAGAGTATTAAGATAAGAAATCAATTCTCCTTGTAATTAAGTCATAATTGACAGCTCGTCCAAAATTGAATAATTCATTATTGTTGAACAGAAAAGAGTTTAAATAAATTTATCAAATTAGAAGTGTAATTCTAAAAAAAAAATCAATATTGGCATTTCCATTAAAGAGATGCCTTATCTAGTTGTTTAGGGTTTCAACAAATGAGCGTATCCAGTTGTCTACGATTTCAACCAATGAATGTATCTAGTTGTCTACGATTTCAACCAATGAACGTATCTAGTTGTCTACGATTTCAACCAATGAACGTATCTAGTTGTCTAGAATTTCAACCATTGCGTCTATCTAATTGTTTAGGATTTCAACCAATGATTTCAACAAGATATTTTTAAATTATAACAATCAATGGTTTGCAATAAGAATTTACCTGATTTAAAAAAAAAAACCACACAATGATTTGCATCTGCTGTCCAGATAACTTTTTTAAAAGTATTAGAGAATGAAAATAAGCGTGGATTAAGTTTTATTTTGTTTGAATGAGTATCTAATGGTTACTAAGACCTCAATCTGATAAATAATATAAAGAAGATATGAAGATTTATTTTTTGAATACTTTATAATTAATAAAAGCTTAATACAATGTAAATGGAATTTGAAAACTTCAGGAATGCTTTCTTCATTCATGCGATGACAGGGTTTTCGTTTAGTTAACGGAACCCGAAAATTCTCTTGATACGGCTCTTCAATGTGAGTTTTGCCTTTGCCCCTTTCTGTTAAAAACACAAAATGTATTAAGAATAAAAATTGCAACTCAATCGTATGCACTCACGATAATTTAAAAAGAGTTTTTCTCAACTCAAATTGATATTAACCTTCGGCTGGGGCAGTGGCTGGGGTTGGTCTTCGTAGGAGAGACTGGCTGACGGCCCATCTTTTCCCTCATTCACATCTCTAAGTGCGTCATCGAGCTTAAAAGAGGAAGAATCAATTGATGAGAACATACTAGTATAGTCACACTAAAATTTTGTTAACTGTTTTCATTAGTACACACTAGTACTATTTGTTAAATATACAGTAAAACAAAGATTAAACGAAACACCAGCGATATATTGATTTATTTTACTAACTTCGCTGTGTGTGTTATTTCGTTATAGGCGTGCTTGCAGTAACCATGTTTTACTGTACATGGTTTATATTGTCAATTATACTGTATATGTTATATAGACGTGTACCTTTGGGACGGTCTTGAAGGTTTCTACACCGGTCAGGAATAACTTCCTAGGGATAAAGTGGGTATCTTCTTCGACAGTTCTCTCAAAGTGGTAGCTCTAAAAATGCAGTAGTTTTAAAAATATGCAAGATTTTCACATTTCTTCTAAAAACAACCAACAATATTAAGTCAATTATGTTTAATAACTTCGTAAGTGTGACATCATACCATCAATTCCATCTGGAGCATTTTTCGTCTTTTTGTCATTTCCTCTTTCCTGTTTATTTCCATCTTAAAAATAGAAATTAATTGATGCATAAATTCATTATGTAAATTTCATTAGAATGTATTTTCACATACTCCTATTTTATGGAGTGTTTTTCACTTACCAACAACTGTTCTTCAATGGTTTTCTTTGCTTGACGAATATTTTCTCTTTCATTTACCCTTTTCTGCAAAAAAAGAAACCCTCTTTAAATACATACGAGGATAGTTTCTATATAAAAAAGGAGTGAGCTATGTAGATTTTATAAATTTTCATAAATGAAGTAAAGTTCAATAAATTCTATGGTTGAAAGTGAGACTTACCATCAGTTCTTCCTGAAGCTTTTCAAGAACTAAATGGCGGTCTTGAAGTTTTTTCTGAAAACAGCCGCAAATAAAACTATGAATATATTCTATTTAAATGCATAGAGAAAAGAATAAGTCTTCGATACCTTTTTTCATGCACAGTAAGAAGATTTTTGATAAATAATCTCACCATCATTTTACCCGCCATTTGTGGACATCTTCTGGTCCTTATTTTTCTCTAAAATAGGAAATGTATCAGAATATCAATACATGTAATCTTATGTCATTTATGACGTTTATATATTGTCTAAAATTTGATGATTATGTTCATAATGTATTTCTTACCACTTGGTCTACAAGAATGGAGAATACAATCCGATTTCTCTTCACCTTGTCCTGTAAAATATGAGCGACGGATGTCATTTAATTTTTTTTTAGAATAAAGGTGTGCATGTAAATCATGTATTACGTATCAATTAATTAAGATACTTACCCACGCATCTAATGTGGCGTTCCATTTGGTTTGGTTAAAGTACTGCGAAAAATAATAAATTTAAAACAATTTGTCAAATAATTTCCCAATTTTAAATTGGCATTGACGATTTTAAGTCTTAATTTTGAATTTGTTACAACGCGTATAACACTATAAGAAGAATTGGCTTGATAGAATTGACATGTACATGTACACGTAACAAATACCTCTAGTTTTCTGAAGGAATCTGCAATTGAATTGTCTTCTCTTTCCTTTACTTTTTTCTACGAAAAAAAACCCCAACCAAAATCAGAATTGAATGACGAATTCAATTTCACAATACAAGAATTTGTCAACAACCAGGATATGTTGAATATACCATTATTCTAACGTGTGTTTGCTAATACGTGCGTGCGTTAGTGTTCGCACTTATGAGTGCGTGGGCGTGTGCATTCGCGTGTGTTTGCAAGTGTGAGTATTGTTTAATAATTGCTTAACAACCCATACAAAAATCTGGATAGTTAAAAGATGAAATTTTTTCGATGGATTAATTCAAGAATCTATATTGATTATTTATATTAATCAGAAAAATTCAGGATAAATATCATAAAATAGTGTTAAGGTATAACGCTTGAAATTATCTACTATACCTTTAGCGGAAAATATATAAACTGAGTGTATTGTTGAACTTACCAACAGCTCTGTATGGACACTGTCCATTTTCTGATGGTGCTCTTTGATAATTGTCTAAGAATAAAATAGAGACCCTGAATTATTAGGGCATTAAAATTCATGATACGACAATTGGGTTCTATTAATTATTAGTTCAAGAACGAAAGAAAGGACGTGAAACCATAATAAATCACAGAATTGATTATTTAAATAATCGGTTAAACATTAATTAACGAATCCAAATACGTGTAACTTATATCAACCCACCATCCATTTAACAGCCAATACGGCATTTCTTTTGCTTGTAAGAATTCTTTTCTGTAAAAAAAAAAATAGTGAATTTTAAGATTATACCAGAGGACAAGAAAAAAATTCACTCTCGTGCACACATAACTTGCATGGTAATTCGTGTATTATAAATGTTGAACTAAATCATTAATAAATTACCAGTATATTTGCTTCAATTTTCGCAAAGATAATTGTCCGCCGACTTGCGTTTGTCACCGGTTGCTGTAATAAATTAAGTGTAATGAGAGATCCCGTGTCAAAGCATCATTACAAGACGAGACAGTTTATTTACATGTCAATTAAATATTATGATATTTCATCCAACAAAAAAGATATTCATTTGATAATATTTTACAATCAAAACCTATCTAAATGATAAGAACACCTCTTGTTGTCTCTCCATCTTCTCCTCTGTTCTGTACAGGCTGTCAGCAAGAACTTCATTGCGAAGGTTCTCCTTAAGATTAAATTTACAAAACATAAGCATATCAAACGTATTTTCGTACCATAGAAAATAATGATTTGCGGCTTTGTATGAAGTATAATGAATGTAAATGTTAGATTAATGCTAAAATGATAAAGCACATGTAACATACGAGATATTGATAGGCTCTTATTTTCCTCTTTATCTCCGACAGTTTATACATTCTTTTTATCTGTAAAAGAAATAAAACATATATTTTGAAGCGTGAGATATTCGTTGCTATGGGTACATGTATATGCATGTTTTGCAAGAATATGTTCATTTACATGTACATTTATTACCGTTATCACCAATTATCACAAAATATCTCCTATTGAGGTAAACTATTTTGCATGTATATAAGTATGCACAAAGGCCAGTACATGTACATATATACATCAAAGCAACAAAACTATTAGATTTACCTGTTGACGCAAATTGTCATCTCCAATGTACGTATTCATTTTGATAATCTACAAGACAAGTACAAGTTAGTAATTAAGCTAATTTTAATAAACGTATAGAAAAATCCTTAGTTTTCAGCAAACATTGATGACATGCCTTGCAATCACTTCTCCCTCTGCTTAGTTTTCTCTGTTTATAACAACGATTGTTGCGTCATAGGTTTTGTTACGTCAAATACGTCATGACGTAAAGGGTCGCGGGTTTGTTTTCGTCGTCAATTTCTGTGTGTTACTTCCCTTTTCATTTAAGAAATGAAGATAATAATTTTTCTATTGATCGACGTATCAAAGAAAAAATTGACCGGAAAACTTCATCAATGCGCGTATCTTCATTTCTTATCATTTAATAAAACATTTTCAAATTAAGAAATGTGAAGTGTCATCGATCAAAAATGTAAATAATGTAAATGAAGCGGCGCGTATGAATACAAAACAACAACAGCAACAATATCCAAAATGGATTCGCCTTCAGCTGATGCAGAGCTACTGGGCTGAATTTAATGGATTAAACACAAATAGTGAGTTAAAATCTGAACCGGCTGAATTGAAAACGAAAGGAAAAAACATGCGATAGCTTGTGATATCATTCACTGTGCAGAAAAACTCGTATTAATTAAAAACTAGTTTTCATGTGAGATCGCTGGAATATATGCAACTGGACATAACCATCCAAGGAAAAGCGATCGTGGACGAAAATAGCTGATATGTCGACAAAGAATAGTATGTATAAGCGACTTTTGTAAACTTTGTGGTAACTAGATAGCCAGTGATGTACTTAAACGGTATATATTATCTGCCGCTTGGAATTCACCGAAGGAGTTGATGCATTACTCATAGCTTTTCTTTACGACGCTTATTTTGATGACCGATCATCTACGTGTGTAAATTTAAAAATTATCGTTACCAAATTTGAACAGCAGTGTTACCGTGAAAGTTTACATGCCTATATGTTCGTTATAATATTGAAATCCATAAAAGGAACAGCCAGCCTCGCTGTAAATGTTGATTGATCTCAAGCAGACGAAATCGTGAGAAGACGCTTAATTTTCTATTTCGTGAATCAAACAAAGTGTTTTGTTTATTTTTGAAGGTTAAACTTTCAAGTTTTTATATTCACAAGTTTGCATTTTGTTTGCTGACAATAAAACAGACACAACTTTACATTTTGTTGACAGTGTTTATCTTGGAAATTCCCGTTCTATAAATAGTGTTAGATCAGAGCAGTTGAGAAAAGTAGATCCGGCGAAAATTTTATTGATGCAGGTATCAAAGAAATTTTTCAACCAATCAGAAGCGCCGATATCTCATCAAACGAATAAATATTAAATGATTCGGGTTTTCTTTGATAAGTGATGTTTTTATTAAACCATGTAATTTGAACTTGGAGTTTTTTTAACAATGCTTTTGGACTTACAACACTTCTTTATAGAAATTTGGAAGGTGTTTAATGTTTAGGTCTTCTGTATTTGTTACATTTTTATTCAATAAATAGGATATGTCTAAATTATATATCCTATACTCTGTCCCGAGTTTTTGCTTCCACCACTTTTCACTTGATATTTTGATAATAATAAATACCTTTATGCTCAAACTACGTTCATCCAGTAATATGAAAAATGTTCAAATTATCTGTCTTGAAACGCCCCCTCTATCGCTTCAGGTTTCAATACACATCCCCAAATAGAAAGTCTACGGAGATTTTGCATTGCATCACCCATTAATAAGCCCGGATGATAACGTTGAAAAATTGCGCGAGGTGTCCCGAGTACTTCCAAATGGAGAAACGATGTAAACGATGTCAATTTCAACAGTTACCCTCCCAAACAGGCACTATTTATATATCATTATACTTTCATTTTTATTTTTAAATACTGAAATCTGATTGGATAAGACGCAGTTGGTAATCTGTTCTATTACCCTCAGCGTTAGCAACACTCTTGGCAACGGGTAACACAACGAATTGTTACATGCGAGTAAATTATGCGCGTACGGTTCGCCGTAGACTTCACTTCATTTCTATATATAAGCAGTAAAATTTTCTTTAAAATTGAGACATTCAGTATAATAAAATAAATAGTGCCTGTTTGGGAGGGTAACTGTTGAAATTGACACCTCTCGAAAACCACTGTCAACCTCCGCTTCGCGTCGGTTGACAATGGTTGTCTCGGGGTGTCAATTTCAACAGTTACCCTCCCAAACAGGCACTATTTATATACTGTACATGGTTTATATTGTCAATTATTATACTGTATATGTTATATAGACTTGTACCTTTGGGACGGTCTTGAAGGTTTCTACACTGGTCAGGAATAACCTCCTAGGAATAAAGTGGGTATCTTCTTCTACAGTTCTCTCAAAGTGGTAGCTCTAAAAATGCAGTAGTTTTAAAGATATGCAAGATTCTCACATTTCCTCTAAAACAGCCAAAAATATCAAGTCAATTAGGTTTTATAATTTATTCTAACGTGTGTTTGCTAATACGTGCGTGCGTTAGTGTTCGCACTTATGAGTGCGTGGGCGTGTGCATTCGCGTGTGTTTGCAAGTGTGAGTATTATTAAATAATTGCTTAACAACCTATACAAAAATCTGGATAGTTAAAACATGAATTTTTTTTTATGGATTAATTCAAGAATCTATATTGATCTATATTGATTATTAATATTAATCAGGGAAATTCAGGATAAATATAAAATAGTGTTAAGGTATCACGCCTGAAATTATCTACTATACCTTTAGCGAAAAATATGTAAAATGAATGTATTGTTGAACTCACCAACAGCTCTGTATGGACACTGTCCATTTTCTGATGGTGGTCTTTGATAATTATCTAAGAATAAAATAGAGACACTGAATTATTAGGGCATCATAAATTCAAAATAAGACAATTGTGTTCTATTATTAGTTCAAGAACGAAAGAAAGGACGTGAAACAATAATCAATCACAGTATTTATTATTTAAATAATCAGTTAAACATTACTTAACGAATCCAAATACGTGTAACTTATATCAACCCACCATCCATTTAACAGCCAATACAGCATTTCTTTTGCTTGGAAGAAGTCTTTTCTACAAAAAAAAAACCCAAAAAAATAATGAATTATAAAATCATACCAAGAAATATGCGTTTGTCACCGGCTCCTGTAATATATTACGTGTAATGAGAGATCCCGTGTTTAAGCATCATTACAGGACAAGGTAAGTGATTTACATGTCAATTAAATATTATGATATTTCAGCCCCCCCCCTCCCCCCCCCCCCAATATATTCATTTGATAATTTTTCACAATCAAAACCTATCTAAATGAAAAGAATACTAACCTCTTGATGTCTCTCCACCCTCTCCTCTGTTCTGAACAGGCTGTCAGCAAGGACTTCATTGCGAAGGATCTCCTTAAGATAAAATTTTCAAAATATAAGCATTTCAAACGTATATTTTCGTACCATAGAAAAATAACGATCTGCGGCTTTGTATGAAGTATCGTGAATGTAAATGTTAGCTATAGGTTAATGCTAAAATCATATAGCACATGTAACATACCAGATATTGATAGGCTCTTATTTTCCTCTTGATCTCTGACAGTTTATCCATTTTTTTTATCTGTAAAAAACATAAAACATATCAATGAATTTAGTCAAGTACATGTTTATTTTTTGTAAGAATATGTTCATGTACATGTACATTTATTAAGTTATCATCAAATATCACAAACTGTCTCCTATTGGGGTAAAATATTTTGCATACATAAGCATGCAAAAAGGGCCAGTACATATACATCAAAGCAACAAAACCATTAAATTTACCTGCTGACGCAAATTGTCTTCTCCACTAAACATCTCCATTTTGATAATCTACAAGAGATAAACAACAAATTAGTAAGCTAATTTGAATAAACTTAAGAAAAATATCCTTAGTTTTCAACAAACATTGATAACATGCCTTTTCCTCTGCCTAGTTTTCACTGTTTATAACAACAATTGTTGCGTCATAGGTTTTGTTACGTTAAATACGTCATGACGTTGATATTGTAGCATTTAGACAAACCAACGGTCAGTCATTCCGGGAAAAATTGTAGAGTTTGAGACCTTGATTATATTATATTTCTATTGTACTCAAGGTCGCAATTTAAATTTATTATTCGTATTTGAGAGTTTAGATTTTTAGGGTGATCTACCAGTGGTAAACCACTACCACTATGAAAAAATATGGGTCACTTTTAGGGTAATCTACATTTGATAAAAATCTACTGCAGTGGCACTGAAAAAATGATGTGGTCATCTCCTGTTTTTAAGGTAGCTCGCGGGTTTACCTGCTTGTGAGAAAACCTACCTTGAAAATATGTCCACGTGATCCATATGTTTCAAAGTTTTATTTCTAAAGAAGATGGGGGAACAAGATAGCGCAAATGCCCATTTGGTTTTGTCGTAAAAACAATTTCAAATTAATTTTTTTCCAACCGAATATACTACATGATGTTATATTACAAGTTTACAAAAACACAATTTCTAATTATATTCAGTTATGAATATTTTAACAAACGATAGAAAAAAATAAATTCTAAAGTTTTGGTGGCATCGAACCCACAACCTAAAAACCCTATCTCTATAATGCTACCTTATGTTTGGTGCTCTAACCACTGAGCCATTTCTGTCACATCAAACTATGTTGTTAAATGCTAAATGCAACTTCAACCACAAATTTACGGACTTGTAGTATTTCTCTAAAACGTTCAATTGTTGGTATACAAAATGACATTTTTAAAGTATAGTGGAGTGGGTCATCTCTCCATGGTTTTGTTGATTGAAATCGGTTTAATTTCCTTTAAACCTTACATAGACGTTGACAAAAATGTGGAGCCCAGACCCACTCTATTAAAGAAAAGGCATTGAAGTTCTGAAAATGACACTATTTGGAGGTTTTGACACGCATACGCCAATTTAAATCAACCTATTCTAAATATTTAACATATGTAAAGGTTATAAATCTTTGTTATGTTAAATATACATTGTTTTCAATAATTTAGAAAGAAATTATAAGACTACTTCATATTTTATTTTTTTAGTATCTTATCTATCCCCATATAGGCAGCTTACACGCCTAATTCACCCATTTCTTTATTTGAGATTCGTCTGCGCGGTAATAATGTTATCGTGTTTCAAATACAGTGTCATTGATAAAATCAAGTAACGCCATTTCAATGAAATATATAGTAAAATGCACATCTTAGTCGAGAAACGTATTACAAAACTATGCTCCAAACTTTTAAACGATTCAGACGAAATTAATTATACTCAACACAACAACAGAGGAGATAATTATGAATCAATTCATAAAAAATAATCAGTATGTGTTCCCGGCCAGTTTTTGGCAAAACAACTTTTAAATTAACGATTTAAAAGATTTTTCAAAACCTTATATTTTCATTACGACGTTATCCCGACGTCATCATTTCCTTACGTTTGAGAACCCCAACATTGAAATGCATTAATTTTATTAACAAGACTAGCTGATTAACACATTTTAGAACATGTAAATACTAATTAGACATTATTGTGAATGTTATCAAATGCACAAATGCACTTTATGTAAGGCTGTAAAGATATAGAAAATTGCTATTTTTGTTTTTATGAAACCCTGAGTCAATCAATGCAAAAAAAAAATTGCCAGGCAACTACTGACATAATAAGTTTGTAATCGTTTAAAAAAATAAGCTCAAAGCAAAAGAATTTAAAAAATTTGATCGGTTGTTAAAATTAAGAAGTTATAATTGTAAAAAAAAAATCGAAGTTAATGCATACGGTTCAATTAATTTCATTGTCTATTTTAAAACACGATTCTAAATGGAAGAGTTTTAATGCACACTCATGCTTTATAGAAGGAAATGTGACGATGTATGTGGCATCTTTAAATTTTTAGCACTTGATATTATAAATGTTTGTATAAACAGTGATAAAATGCATTTAAGCTTTTTGAAATATTTCCTTTTATGCTTCTAAATATCTCATTTGTCATTTTAAAAAAATGTATGAGTTTACTATGACGGTCAACTCTTTACGTCGATTCCTATTGTGACGTCAGCAAACCCGCGAGATAAATATAAATAAATTATTAATATATTATTTAAAAGGAGTTAAACCCATATCGAGGTTCCCTACCCTGAGGGCTGAAGTAAAGTTCTACCTCTGACTCTGTAAAGAAAATGGTGAAGTGGTCTTCACTTAATTTTGAGATCCAGAGCCCTATCTATTTTAATACACTTTTCATGAAAAGGGGATTTTAAAAACATCGGGCTATCTAGGAAACATCGAAGGCCCCAACCTTGAGTGCGGCAATTGTTAGGGTCATCTACAGGTGGTAAACCACTGCCATCGAGAAAAAATCCTGATGTGGTCTGTAGTATAGGAGTTCATGATTCAAAAATGATACTTTAATGATTTTGATTTAGCATTCCACCTTAACGAGGCCGAGTACAGAACGAGTACGCACGCTTTCGCGCAGCGTTTCATTTGTATTGTGACGTCATCTTTTTGCTTTGTTGACGCCATGGCGTGATAGTTTCAACTGCAGATATTTAGCGAAATTTGTTGAAAATAGCTCGTTTGATGCGTAAAATTGATACTGTATTGTGGAATAAACATAAATGTCTCGAAGTATAAGCTATATTTGGGCTCGGGTCGAAATCGTGAAGAGGGTTCAGCAAGCCTAGCCCTCTGTCACGTTTTCTTAACCCGCCTAAATATCAATTTTTATTCATTTATTTCAAGACATTGACCATGTATTTTATATCAATGACCCTTAATATGTGATGTTATATATTTATTTATTACTTAAATATGTCTGAATGTTTTAATAATACTATAAAGATCACCATTTCCGTCTTTGTCAAATAAAGAATAGTCATTATCTGACAAACTGAGAAATTGGGCAAACAAAAAAATAACTTTGATAAGACCCCTGGAACAAACCAGGAGGTAAAGGGTTTTTTTATTTGGCCATTTGATGCCTTTTAGCAATAACTTTGATATGTAGAACAGAAAAAGAAATCCCTAGGGCAGAAGTTTAAAAAATGTGCAAAATCGGTACATTTCAAGCTAAATCCCATAGGGTCCTATGTTAAAAATTAACAAACTTTGAGATGACCCCTAAACAAACGGTGTGGTAAATGTCTTATTTTTTTATCTTAAAATATTAATTATATCAGTAGAAATTCTTGTAAAAAAAATCATTAAAAAATCTAGGGCAGAACAAATTAGACCCGGCCTCGTTAAATACTATAATACATTACCGCAGTATATAGTAAAACCAATAATTTTGGGTATTTTTGATCTATTTTGTAGGTATTTAAACAATAAGCGTCATAAACAGATGCAGCCTTTGTTAATTTTTTTTATTTGGGGGGGGGGGGGGGGGGTCCTAGGCCTATTTTCAGTAATTTTACTATGTAAATTTAATAAGCTTCAATTATATATTCCGAGGAGGGGTGGGGGTGTCAAGACGCCGACTCCCCTCTCTAGATCTGCACATAAAGATTATTATCTAAAATATGTTTACATCTCAATAAAAATTATCAACCCGGTTTCAACAATAAATAAAAGAATAATTTATCGGTTTTTATGTACGATATGATTACAAACTAGTCATTTAGATATTGTCACATCATACGTAATTTATACAAACATTCTTAAAATGTTAAGACCCTTTTTCCTGAGTAAACAGCTAATTATGAGTCAAATTTTTGGCATTGTTTTCAATATAGAAGGATTAATTTTCTTTACGTCCAAATGTAGGGATAATAGAGTGGCGATTTTTTAAAATAAAAATGCCGATATAATGTGTATAGAACAATAAAAAATTGGTTGCATGTATTTTAAAAAAAATATTGTTTTAGTTTGTTATGATTCATTCTATGAACAGGAAAAAATAGCGGGTAAAATTAAACGGTTAGTCAGGTCAGGCATATATAATTATATATGTCACATACAAGTTGGTTTTCTCTGTAGTTTCCAATCTAACCCCCCCCCCCCCCCCCCCACACACACACACACACAAAATTGACATTCTTCACTAAAAAAAATTCACCGGAACCAAAACAAATTTCTTGCGGAAATTTATAATGGAAAATGTTTACTCGGAATACCTCGCGCAATTTTTCAACATTATCATCTGGGCTTTTTATGGCTGATGCAATGCAAAACCCTCGTAGACTTTCTACTTTGTGTTGTGTATTGAAACCTGAAGCAGTAGAGGGGATGTTTCAAAACAGATAATCTGGACATTTTTCATATTAGTGGATGAATGTAGTTTGAGCACAAAGGTATTTATGATTATCGAAATAACTTGTGAAAAGTGGTGGAAGAAAAACTGTAGTTTCATCAATTGGATACATTACCTTTTAAAAATCGACTTGAAAAAAATGTCCGATCGGGTTTGGTATTTTTGTACTACTCATAAATGTATAAACTTTCAGAAAATTACAAATTATTTATCACTTATGGTCCATAAATATATACCTTGCTATGTACGTGTTACAGGGTTCCGTCTTCTATACCGCATGCATATTTACTATAAACAAAACACATGCGATTCTCCTGGACAGGTTTGCTGATTGAAGTATGTCTTTTCTACTTTTCTGAGGCATTAATTGTTCAAAGTTTTTAAAATAACCAGAATTATTATTTTGTAAGAATGTATTTTGTGTTTAAAAAAAAAATATCACCTGAGTCGCTACAAACTAAATTCATTCTGTAAGTGAGGCCCCTTGAAGTGTTATTTGACATATTTTATGTCTTTTGCTCATCGGCTGTTCGTGTGAAGATGAACTGGTATTGGTAAACTATAATTTATTGAGGAAGTGATGATATGTTCCATGAAATAAAAAGAGTCCATTTTACCTCATATTCAATGATGGCAAATGTCTTATAGTTTTCAGCTTCCATCAAAATCCACGTGGTACAAATAAACTATATAAGACTTAGTTGGTTTGTACAACCCTTCAATTTTTGGAAACACATAATTACATTGATTAGGTATGTGTCCTCACTGTTTTCAAATATGCCGGGTCATGTCAAAATTCGACAGACTTGTAGACTTTACATTTGTCAATTTGTAACATGTCAGACGTGATATTTCAGAAAACGGAAATACAAATGCAGAGATTACAGATGGAAAGTGCGTATTATAGTAGCTGGTTACATGTAAATAACAAACAGTATTTTACAGCTGCAATTAAGCATCTGTAGGGAAAATTAGATTGAAGGCCTGCGGGGTCAACTCTAAAGTGTTTATCCCTGAGTTTTTAGGTTTTACGATCAAAATTACACTCATTCATACTTAGGCTCACACATCAACACGATTGCATATGTCTGAAATTTTGAACACGATTACCCTCCATACATAGGCCAATCGCATCTTCTCGGGCATTTCCGGAAGGCCCGAGAGCTGCGATTGATTAAAAAGCCAGAATAGCGCGATTTGCGTGTTAGGACCGTTGATAAACCGAAAGTTGATTTTTTGCACATTAATTATTTTGTTCGAGAGTGATTTTCTTTTACTTTGGAAGTTATGTTCCTAATGTGAGGTAATACTTTAACCTAGACTAGTATATTCAGACGAATTTATGTAAAATGAAAGTTGTGATGATAATGATCCATGGCACTGGCAGTCAGACATTCAACTGTAGAAGCATACTTGTGTGATATCAAATTTAATAATTGTATACATAAATATGGTGTTTAAAAAATATAAAGGCCTCTTTTTGACAATAGTTCAAGATTGATTATAACGATTCTATTAGCAAAGAGGCTTTCAGATTTTTTAACATGACCTGACGTGTATGCACCTGATTGCGCATGTATAAGTTGTAACCTTTGTCCCACTGACACCGTGCTATATATCTTGTTAAAGGTATCTGGCGTGTTTTATGTAAAGTACAATACAGACAGATATGATCCTGTGAACGGAGTTTTCAATATAATTATGTTAGGAATCACGGACCCATGAATGACATAGTATCAAAACAACAAACGTAATTTGTAAACAGTCTGTGACATATTGTTCAATTCAATGTAATGCAGCAGCAGGTATCCTAGCAAAGAACAGTAATAAACGGGAATTATCTCCCTTACACCATAAATTGCATATCATTAACGCTATATTAAATATAAAATAATCCGGCCTTTCTTGACTTGCTTTATCGAAGATTTATACCATACATTACCATGATAATTGAGATTAAATGTTACATGTAAGCTATAAGATATTTTGCTGCAGCAAAAACATTTTATCATAAATACATCCCAAAAAACATATAAAATTAATAAAACATGTAGATTATTTATTTGATAGTTTTTGTCTCTTATTTTGGAATTTTTTCATTCAAAAAAAAAATTTCATTGAATAATCAAATAATCTATCCGTATTTCGGGCCACCATAAATGCTGATAGCATTTAACAAGTATTCAACAAATATTTAACAAGTATACAATATTTAGTTACCAATCTGCCGAAAATATCATATGGCGGCGCTGTAGGATAATTAATAATACATGCAGTGAAACCTCAATCAAGTCGGTCGACACACGATATAGATTTTATACTTTTTTGTAGACTTTGCATGAACTAAAATTTAATTTAGATGACTTTGAGATGTATCAATACCGAAGGTTTGATTCCAACTGATGATGGTGTTACAATTCAAAATCATGCATAGTGAACAATGAAAAAAGAAAGTAAAGGATCAACAAAAATATAAAGAAGTTATTCATTTATCGAACAGCTATTATTTAAGTCATGCCATATAAGTAACATGTACATAAAAGGGTAAATTTCAGATGAAGGAATAATTGTCAGCCAACATACACAAAAGTAAATTAAAGAGTTACTGCACTATCCATATCTGACCGTGCCTCAGCTGATATGAATAAAAAAAAAGCTCTGCAGAATTTAGAAAGTTAAACAAAGTTGTCGAAAATCTTAACATAATGTCTGGAGAAGTACAGGCACATTGCTACAGTAAATGTATACATTTATTACAAAAAGTCCGAAAAATTAAATTTCACTAGTCTCTTCAGTTACAAAATGGAAGAATCGTACACCGTCAAGATTATTTGCTAATCATGGCCCCACATACAGAGGACGAAATATTAATGATAGCTACATGTACTTTTGGCATTGCATTTAATGAGGAAATATTTGTCATATTTAAAAAATTAAAACCAATATTTAAAACAAATATTTAAGAAGATATTTATTGATCCATCAAATAATGAATTGTTGTGTTGAGCCACATTCAGTGCTATTGAGGGTCTAAAAGTATGTTACTGAGTGGAAGGTATTCCTTTTCATGTCTTATGTACATCAGCAACTCAAAATTACCATTTTGATAATAAGATAAGAATGCATGTAGATTTTGAATAAATGAAAATGTACGTGACGGATATATTTTTGTTGCCCTTTGGTAGCAGACTTCAAGAGACTGTGCATTAGAAAATTACTAATCCTCGTCGTTTAAATGTGTAATAGATATATTAATATTTGATATGAATGCAATGGTCTTTGGATTCCTAAACTATAGCTGATAAAAGTCCTTAAGTCATGTATTTAATTATCAGCCCAGATATTGACTCATTTGTAAAATTAAAAAATGTATGATATAGATTATGATTTCTTAAAACAATTTTCACAGGGTCCACAAAGTCTTCCATGATGGCATCTAGAGATGAAGCCCAGCATGTGGTGGAATGTGACCTGTGTCAGCAACCAGTCTCGTTTTTCTGCAGACGATGCGGGGTCAATCTTTGTGACCCATGTGTCCTTATACATCTGCGCGTGAAATCTAAGAACGGCCATGACATTGTAGATTACAAAAGCAAGGATGATGACGACACATGTCACTGTGATTCCCATCCCCAAAACGATTGTTCCGCATACTGCAAAACTTGCGAAACTCCAATATGCATCCTTTGCGTTACTATTAAACACAAATCGCACGAAATATCCGAGCTGTCCGATAAAATTGAAGAACTTTTGAAAGTGATTGTTACGGAAAATGATCGACTTCAGTCATTCAAACATGAATTGGAGAGAATTTTGGAACATACGACGAAACTGTTGTCCTCGATATCCTCGATTTATAAACTGAGGAAAGACGAAGTTACAGCACGGGGAGAAGAGTGGCACAAACAGATCGAGAAGACCGTGAAGAAACTTCACCAGGAACTGGATGACATGCAAAAGGAACACGAGGCTGTACTACAGAAACAAAAGGAAAAGTTTGAAGAAATGGTTTGGAAAGTGAATAAAATAAATGGAAAAACAAGAAAATTACAGAAATCAAAGAACGTCACAGAAATGCAGACTTTTGTACCAGTGATTCAGACACAGGAGAGTTTAAGTGAGGTCTCCCAGTATTCGTTTCCGATGTTATATGAATATAAAATAGATGAATATTTGGAAAATAAGTTAAAAGAAAATGAGTTATCGGGTAGAATAATATCAGAGATACCAACAGTTACTTCTGTTATAGACACTGGGTTCCCTGCTAATAAACAGTATAACACTCGTCTGTATTACATGCTCGTTACCGACGATAACAAAGTGTGGATGGGAGGAGCTAGTAAAGAACTGAAGTTGTTTGATCTCCATGGACACCTCCACCACACCGTCAGCATTACTTGCCAAGGCATGTATTTATGTATGTACAACAAACAAGTAGTGTACAGTGATAATAAAGCCGTTAGAATGATATCTGACACCGACACTGTGGTGACGATGTTCACTGCCGGGGACTGGATGCCATACGGCGTCACAAGCGCGGCGTCCGGTGATCTACTGGTCTGTCTCCTTAAAGACGATCAGAACAAAGTCGTCCGATACAGCAGTACCGGTACCGTGCTCCAGGAAATCCAGTACGACTCGCAGTGTCAACCTCTGTACAAAAACGCGAAATACATCATTGAGAATGTCAACGGGGACATCATTGTAACTGATTGGGGGAGAAACGCAGTCATTGCTGTCGATAGATTAGGCATATTCCGGTACTCGTACTCAGGGAAGGACACTAAGTTTGACGTTTGCTCAGTTGCCACCGATTCTGTCGGTCATGTCATCGTTACAGATTATAAGTTTGACAAAATTCACAAGCTGGACAGAGACGGACGATTGCTGAGGTACATCATTCCTGAAGGAGGAATAAGTAGACCACGCGGCGTGTGTATTCTTGGCCACGGTGAGATGATGGCTGGAGAGTGTCTGACCGGAATCGCCAAAAGAATCAAATACTTAGAAGAATGAGGATTCATCAATTTTAATCAATGTCAAAATGGAAATGGGTTGGTTATATATGAAAAAATAGAGACAAATCGTTTAAGGCTCTGAAATAAACCATGATATAATAAACTGACTGAAGTACCAAATGTCTGTACGCGGAATCTCTATTAGATTGTATCGTGTGATTCAATATTCCTATTTCTATGTTACCTTTTTTTCTGTATACACATTTTGCTTACAATAACCCAATCTGAGTCAGTAAAAATCAGCATGTAACGCGTATAGATAATTCATTTTTAAATTTTCAGTTTTTATTGATTTGCACATTTTCATTTCATATGCATTTATTTTAGTTGCTTGTTTCAAAACTCTGCCGTTCTCTATATTTATATGCATTCCGACACTCAGATAACCGATCAATAGCAGAGCCGCTAGCTGTATACTATAGTATAGGCCGTCGCCCAGACGGCAAGGCATGTGTTTGTAGAGCTGGCTGTACACATGTTTAACGCCCAACTGTAACGAAGACATAATATGAATTGCTTCACTACTAGGATATGTGTTAATAAATTGGTTCTAATGCATGGTAATTAAACTTTATTTTTCTGCAATACACGGCCGTCATATAACGGTTTAAAAATCCAAGACACAGTCATTTTTAATCGGTTGACGTGTGAGCATGTATATCTAATGACGTCATCATGTAGGTGAGAGAGGTGTTTGAGCTCCGACCTCTGCTAAAAATATTCTGTTTTGAGTGATATCTAGTGATTTCTACGAAGAATGTGTGATCAATCGTTGTTGTTTGTTTCATATACAGCATACTAGCATTCTATATTGTGAAAGTCCTATTTACTTTCTGTGAATCTTGTGTAATTGTCCACTCGGCACGGCCCAGGATGTCGGCCATTGTGAACTCCATCTCACCATATAAAGTTTTGTTTTGCTTAGTTGTGTTCTCCTTGACAATACTGACACAAACTATGTCAAATAATAAACAAATGGCTGACCAACCACTGTCATCTGCAGTATCTGTAGAAGAAGAAATCAATCCACACAAAAGATTGAGAGAGGACAGTAGTCTCGTTCTCCAGAAAGATAACTTTAAAACAGCTCTCGCTCGTATATTGGTCCCAGAGATTGCTGGTCTAAGTTCGAAGATTCAGGAACTCTCAACTAGAAATAGAGCAATACTCCAGAAGAAATTGTTTAAAAATTTCCGGAATTCCCAAAGAAAAAAATGAAAACACCGATACGCTTGTGCTGAATGTATTTAACAACATTATGTTCAAACAAATGCAAGACAAAATAGCACTGAGAGCATCTACCAATCTCATCGAGTAGGAAAACCTATCTCTGGTCGCGGTCCACGTAATAATATTGTCAAATTCGTCAGTTATTGAGAGTGGGGAGAGAGAGAATGGGAAGGACGAGAGGTGGGGAGGACGAGAGAGAGAGAGAGAGAGAGAAAGAGAGGGGGAGGGGTGAGAAAGAGAGAGAGAGAGAGCGCGCAGGGGACGGAGCTAATGTAAATCACACGTGCGCTACATGTACCAACGATGAAAAGTAGGATAGCCGCATTTAAGCTTGTTACCCTACCCTTGTTGAAAAATTTAAATATCGTTTATGTATTCCTATATTTTAATTATTTCATTTAGAATTAGAAAATTTGAAACTAAGAATCTCTCCCTCTCTCTCTCTTAACTGAAATTAAACATTATATAACCATTATATATGAGACAATATGACATTTTATTATATGTAGGTAAGAACATGTACGGCAGACGTTAATTTAATTAAAACAGTTGATGTCGCTAGGATACAGGTTTTCAGATCCTTGATTAGTAAATTTGGATATTGAATCTCGAATCTAATACTGTTTATTTCGATCAGAAGTACGTCACACTATGAGTGTCCAATACCACCTTGGAAAAATTTAAAACGTACATTATAGGGTGCACAAACCTTTATTATGGGCAGTATAGATGTACAAAGAAATGGAACTAAAAAATAAACGGAAACTATAAATTATAGGAATTCAATCTAGGTCCAAGGGGCACAAAGCTGTCAAAAATTGCTCAATCGTACCACAAACCGAATTTGACCTAGATATTCGTATGGTAAATCTTTATACCAAGTATTATATCTTTCAATACGTGTAGCCTATTCGAAGAGAGTGAACGGAAAATGTTGGTTGACAGATCGACCGACAGGTTGACAGCAGCAAAGCAATATACACTGAATTGGAAGTATGGAAAACGGTAGAGATACTGACAAACGGCAATAAAGACTATAGCCCCCGCCCCCCCCCCCCCAGTCTATATTACCAACCTGATCGACTAAGTTCCCCCTACTTTTTAGTAAAGTAAGACATAACCATGACCAAAACTGATTCTGTCCTTTTGTATAAAGTTGCAATATTTGCTGTTTTACTTGCATGTAATTTCATATATTTACATTTTCCAGTGTTTATGCCTGTGATAACACTACGTATTGATTTTGTACTATATAACTCATAAAGCCAAATTGAGGCGCCAGCGGGGCTTGCTTATACATATTTAAACAGTTAATCGTACGATGGTTTAAAATTATATAAATATAAGTAATAAGGAATCATTCTTTGAATATTATGAAGTAATAATTTCGGTCGAGGCGTGATCAAATCTATCATAAAGCCCTTCGGACTTTATTGGGTTTGATCACGCCCCGACCAAAATTATCACCTCATAATACTCAAAGAATGATTCCTTATTCCTTATATAACATTGGCAAACGTGCTTCCTTATATGAACCTATGGAATAGCGAAAACTTTGAATCCTGTGAACTTTTTAATAACGTCATAATAGTTACGCTTTTTTAAAATGACGCTAGATAAACAATGTACAAGAGAAAAAACCAACGAGATTTTGTTTGCAAAACAATTCGAGTTTTCTCGGTAGGGTCAATCGGGTCTCATTTCTTGAAAAGAACGTAAAACGTTTGTGATTTTTTTTATTGTACAGCGACTTGTTGATTGATTAATCCTACAAATCAACCGATTAATTTAAAAGGACAAACGCTTGCTTTTCCGGTGATTTGTTTTTAGGGATTACAGAACTTCAAACATCACAGTAACTAATAGCAAGGCACAATCTAATTAAAATTAGACCTTTCATCTCGCTCTCTGTTATATATGGATACCGCTCGTGAAAGGATCTAACGCAACCCCGTTCAGGTCACGTTCTGGTGACCTTTTGCTCCAACCAATCAGCGTATCGCCTATGAAATGTTCGGTGTGACAGTCGGCTGCGTATAAACAAAGATGGCGGCGTCCATGACACCGCGAAAGGTATACAGCTCCACAAACATATGCTGCCTATGTGGATTTTCTTTTATAGTAAAAGAAATTGACGAGAACGGCAAATCCACTGTTAAGAAGTTTTCGAAATTAAAACTCCGTTTAAGCGAAGAGAAGCGTGCTGCAATCAGTCAAGTGACAACAATACCCGACAATACAGACGGTGTGTGCACGAAATGCTTCTCAAAAGTTGAGAAAGTAATTAAATACCGGAAGGAGATTTCAGCTATATCTCAGTTTGAAGAGAATATGAAACGGAATATGTCTCACGAGCGGTATCCATATATAACAGAGGGCGAGATGAAAGGTCTAATTTTAATTAGAATGTTGCAAGGTACAACAGTATATAACAGTCAGCATAATAATAACAAGAGTGTTGTGTTGTACATATGACATGCCTCAAAAATTGTCAGGGTTTGATATTACATGTATAGTGCACTCGCCTCCAGCTTTGTAATCTTTGATTACACATGCATGTTTAAATCACAATTTGCCCCAGCTACCCAAATAGTTGAAACAAGTTATTTGTGGATTATATTTTTTTTTTCAACATTCTATAGGTCCTGAACAATGATATGATAAATAAAATAAACGCATTTGCAAATAAAACAATGAAGATTTATTCATTAAAAATATTAAAACTTAACAAATGGAATTTTTATGCAAGGACCGAATGCTTTCATCTTCATGGCCTCCATTAGTTTTAGTTCATCGGAACCCGAAAATTTTCTTAAAGCGACTTTAGAATGCGGGCTTTGTGGTCTCTCTCTGTTAAAATATACAAATACATGTAATAACAATGCAACTAAAATAAATGCAATCAAAATAATTAATATATTATTTCAAAAACTAAGATTGATATTAACTTTCAGCAGTGGTTGGGGTTGATCTCCGTAGGAAAGGCTGCCTGACGGTCCATCTTTCATTTCATAAGTGACTCTGGGTGCAATCTCGAGCTTTGAAGAGGAAGAATCACTTGATGAGTACACACTAGTACTTTTTATTAAATGTACAGTATAACAAAGTCGTAACACAGTACAGCACCAGGGACGATTTCTTGGAAATTTAAACTAGCTTATTGCGATTATTTAACATATTTGAAGTATCAATGTATCTGTTTAAACATATAATGTATACAATAACGCTTATAACGAAGTAATATCGCCTATCCCTGGGACTTCGTTAGAACCGTGTATGTATGTAATACAGACTTGTACCTTTGGGACGGTCTTGAACGTTTCTACACTGTTCAGGAATAACTTCCTTGGAATAAAGTGCGTATCTTCTTCGACAGCTCTCTCACGACGATAGCTCTGGACTAAAAAAAACCAACACATTTATTTTTTTTTACACCTGAATGCAAGACTGAAGATTTCAAGTAAATAAAATGCCGCGACATTAAATTTATGTAAGATTTTCAAGTTTCTGCTACAAACAGTCAAAATACCAAGTCAGTTATGTTTTTTAATATACAAAGTATGACAACTTACCATCAATTCAGTTTGGAGCATTTTTAGTCTTCTCTTCATTTCTTCTTTCCTTTTTATTTCCATCTCAATATAAGGATCAAATAATATATGAAGTCAATATGTAAATTCGATTAGATCAAATTTTCCCGTACCCATAAGTATTTTTCACTTACAAGCAACTCCCCGCCATTTGTGGACATCTTCTAGTCCTTATATTATTCTAAAATAAAAGATAAGGTATCAGCATTAAATTTATCAATTTAAGTTTATGATTTTGATCAATCAAGGTCCTCAGGGACATGTTTAAACATACATTAAAAAAAAAAAGTACCTGAACATTTAGACTATGAAATCCTTTTCTGTTTACAAAGTCAGCTTCATTTGCAGTCGGTGTGGAAATTCTTATTTGTGTTCCATCAACACAACCTAGAACTTTAGGAAATCCTAAGAAAAAAGAAATGTTTATAATATAAACCTGGTGTAGTGATCCAGGTTAAGATTCGAGATTTGTTTCCATAAATATATTGCAAGATGTATTTCAATATGTTGTAAGATTCTCAATGCTATATCTATAAAGACGCTGACCCAATCCCAGCATTAACCCACAAACTTGCCCCCCCCCCCAAAAAAAAAACCAAACAACAAAAACAAACAAACAAATAAAATACTAAGACCCCAGCGGGATAGATATAGAAAAAACCATAAACTTTGAAAAAGATATTCCCTCTTATATACTACATGTAAGTACAAAATTTTATTTAGATAATATGGCATCCATTCGTAATATCTGCATTGACCTAGCACCCCCTCCACCACATATAGACTCAAATGAATTTATTTATTTATATTATTTCGCAAATTCACTTTAAAGTGTAAAATCTAGTTTATTTAAAAATGAAGTGAATAATTGCTGTGAAAAGATGAACAAGGTACTTTAATCTTACACATGTCCATACATATTTCGAAAGGGGGTTGGGGGGGGGGGGGTGTTTGAGAGTGGATTGTTTTATGATGTTCAGTCTTTTTACCACAGGGTGGTAGTGGTATGAGTACTCTGATTTTAGTGTGTTGGACATACATGTAATAATTTGTAAACCAATTGACAATGAACATCCTTGATAATCACACTGACAAGTGCAACAGACTTTTAGTATTTTATATTGTAATACACCTCTCTTGGATCCACCACCCATTATTCGGTAACTGCCATTTGCGGAACTCTTTTGAGTGAAAAAACCCAAAAAGTCAATCATCTTTGGAGATGTGTGAATTATGTTCGATGTCTGTACAAGCTTTAATCAGAAACATCTATGTCTTAGCTTTTAAAAACACCTTTATTACCGAATGTTAAGAAGTTGAACTCTCAGAATTGTTTACTTTTACAATGTTTATTGTGCTTTTAAAGCAGAATCGGCAACTTTCACTTTACGGCGCATACAACTCTAAACAGTGTGTACGATGATTACCTGCAATTCGGCGGAATCCTTCCCTGACCTTACTGGCCATGTCACCCACCGGAAATTTAATCATGTGTGTGAACACCTCAATAATTGCCCTTGCCACAGATTTTACTACTCTTCCTGCAGAGGATTCTGACACATTCTAACTGTCCCCGACAAGTCTCAGGTGTGCCCCGGTGGCCACGAATCGTAGGAAAAGGAGCACCTGGATCAGCGGGGGAATGGGCCGATTCCTGGCAGTGTCTGTCTCTAGAATGTTGTTGACTCCATCCACGATAAACAGAATGGTTTCTGTAGAAAACCTGTATCTTTGATACACTTCTTCCTCATCAAGACTTTCCAGAGGATTACTTAGGTCTCGAAAAACACGAGGTTGCCTCACTGGAACCGCGTTCTGTCTTCTGCGACGCCGACGTCTGACAATGGCAGCCATTTTGTTTGCTTGAGAAAATTCTTAAGTCTCCTTTTTTGTATACTCAAATATTTGAGAATAAAACAGAATTTGAGAATTTTTATTTTGCTCAACTTTTTTATGGCGGCGGCTGAGTCTGAGAATTGGGGAGTTGAGAATATTCTCAGACTTGAGAACATTCTCAGACTTAAGAATGTTTTATCGCGGCGGACCCAGTGCTTAATGGTTTCAAAAGGAAAAAATGGTCTCCCATTCCAAATCACCTAAATCATAATTCAGAAGACGGCTCCAACTTGTTTTGCATAATGGTTCGATTGAATTTTCTTTAAGAATTTTTTATAGATCTCTAGAATGTTTTTGCACTTAGCAGTGAACATATATTTTGAGTAATACATAGCGTACACACTTTTGAAAGAGGAACCAGATTTTTAATTTTTTAGCCATTCTCTTATAGCTGCATCAGCCCATTGTATTAAAGAAAATTCACATCAATGCCATATATCAAACTAAAGTGATGCAGATTCATTAAGGAAACTACTTCTCTCAAAACACCATTAATAAAAACAATGATTTTCTTAAACAATTTTTTTTTAAAATTACAAACGCGTATAGAATTCACAATCTAAATCTTTCAGCTGTGAATCAGAAGGGTTAGGAAGTGATGCAAAAAATGTGATTTAAGGTTGGCAGTAAAAATGTTTTTTAAAAGATATATGCCCTTTATTCTTTTATACGATTTTTTTTTGTTTATTAGATATTTATATTATGCATTTATTCACATCAAATTTTAAACTATGCAGTGCATTGCTTGCAACCAGAACAGATTTTCCACCTTTTCGTAAAAAATACAAAAATATTCGTATAAAAAATTAAAGGCATATATCTTTCTTTTTACAACGCAATCTTCCTTCAAAAATGGTACTCTAACGATAAATTAAATAAAATGTTGGTGTAGCATTCCACCTTAACTGTATTCCACCTGTATCTCAAACGACCAAGTATTTAGCGACGAGCGCACAAGGCTCCGTTCGTCATCGAAAGCAAAATTTTTGTCTTGCTTAGATGGCCGAGGGGTTAGCGCAGTGGCCGCTCACTTCTAGGAAAGTGGGTTCCATAGTATGTAAGTTCAAGCTCCAACCGGGGCGGAGGTGTGGTTTAAATAAAGTGATCCCCCCTCCAAAATAGTTCCCAGTCGAAAGATACTAGTAGTCGAGTTGACAGATCGACAGTTGTAAAATTATTTAAACGTTTATCCTCTCTACCTGGAAATCAGCTACCCTATATACATGTACATGTTATTTATCAACCCGTCAACCTATTGAAACCAACCACCAATTGGCCGGACGGACGAACTGTAATCACTTCCAACTCGATAACCTCCCGATTTAAATTTGATATGTGAACTTGTATTGATATATAAATAATAATAATAATTTGTAGTGATAATTGATGATCATAGAAGTAATGTTTAATATTTAAAGTTGTTTTAATACATATTTATATCAAATTTAAGAATAAACTGATACTAGTATACTGATTGTCATGGTAAGGGAACTATTTGTGTTTGATGGTGAATTTGACAATAAGCAACTATAATATCAACCTCCTTATTCACCCAAAATTCATTTTAGAGAGAATTGGATGCAGTTAGAGCAATTTGGAATTCCCATAGAATGGAATTCGTCCAATCATAAACGAAAATGTACCACAAAGACGACCTACTGTTATGTTCTAAATGCCAGATTTAATTTCATGAAGACTGTTTACAAGAGAGATTATTAATATATTGTTAATATTTGCATGTCAGAGTGTGTTTTAGAGGAAGATCTACATGTGATCCAGAAATGTTTGAGCTGCTGCTAATATACTCTCCCAAAAAAGAAACGCAACTTGTAGTATCATTTTTGCAAAAGAATTTTTTGTATAAAAAATTACTGAAAGCAAGTTTTGTAATGATATGCTTAGGTTTCCATATTACCAGGGATGAATTTAAATAGCAAAATTTGATGTGCGATCAGCCGTAACTGTTGCGAAATTAAAAATAGGAACATTGTTCGAATGGTGTTTCAACAAAGTGGAAAGCGCTTTGCACGCCTAAATTTTTGTTAATTTTTATGTGTGATGTGTGTTAACAAAAAAAAAGACTATCGCATGAATTATATGTTTGCCCTTGTTCGCTGTAGGACGATTTTTACGTATGCCTAGATTAGACATTATTTCGCGCAATATCGCAATAGGGAGTCTCGAAGCTGGGGAGTCACAATATGTTGTTGCTCAACATTATAATGTTCACAGGAGTACAATCGCTCGTCTCTGGCAGAGATATTTACAGATTGGGACGTCAAATGATAGGCCGCGAACTGGTCGATAGCGTATTACAGCTGCGCAACAGGATCGCTATATATGTATTATCCATCTAAGCAACAGGATAGTTACAGCAACACAAACCGCTTCAAGCCGACTGGCCTTCGCAGAATATCCGCACAAACAGTGGGCAATCGCCTGCGAGAAGTTGGACTGCGAGCCAGACGACCTTTTTTTGGTCCCATCTTGGGGAGACAACATCGGCGTGCACGGGTCGGATGGTGCAACACAGTTAGGAACTGGACTCTGAGGAATTAGAGAAGAATCTGGTTTAGTGATGAAAGTAGATTTATGCTACAGTACCGAGATGGCAGAGTCCATGTTTACAGGCGAAAAAATTAACGTTTTGCAAACAACTGTGTGGTAGAAGTTTACAGATTCGATGGGGCCAGTTTTATGATGTGGGCGCTATTTCTTACAATCAACGGACGCCACTGGTTCTTGTTCCTGGCAATTTAACGGCGCAAAGGTATCGCGACAAGATCCTCCAGCCTCACCTTATTCTAGTCATCAACATCCAGAGAGAGGTTTTACAACAAGACAACGCCAGACCGCACACAGCACGTGCTACTGTCGACTTTCTTGCTGACCACAACCTCACTGTGTTACCCTGGCCATCCAGGCCCTGGGGCCATAAAATTAAGATTAGCTCACTTTTGATCTCAGTCTCACTTTTAAGGAATTAGAGAAGAATCTGGTTTAGTGATGAAAGTAGATTTATGCTACAGTACCGAGATGGCAGAGTCCGTGTTTACAGACGAAAGAATTAACGTTTTGCAAACAACTGTGTGGTAGAAGTTTACAGATTCGATGGGGCCAGTTTTATGATGTGGGCGCTATTTCTTACAATCAACGGACGCCACTGGTTCTTGTTCCTGGCAATTTAACGGCGCAAAGGTATTGCGACAAGATCCTCCAGCCTCACCTTATTCCAGTCATCAACATCCAGAGAGAGGTTTTTCAACAAGACAACGCCAGACCGCACACAGCACGTGCTACTGTCGACTTTCTTGCTGACCACAACGTCACTGTGTTACCCTGGCCATCCAGGCCCTGGGGCCATAAAATTAAGATTAGCTCACTTTTGATCTCAGTCTCACTTTTACAAAAGGAACATATTGTGGAAAAGTGAGACTGGGGTCAAAAGTGAGCTCGTCTAAGTTTTATAGCCCCAGGGCGAGATCCCCGGATTTGAATCCTATTGAGCACCTCTGGGATCAGTTGGATAAACGTGTGTGCATGCGTCAACCAGCCCCGAAAACTCTTCTGCAATCACAGCGGGCACAACACGATGGTAAAGAATACCCCAGGTCCAAATTCAACGTTTGATTCAATCAATGCGGAGACGAGTTACAACAGTTTTGCAAGCAAACGGTGGCCACACAAGATACTTATGTATTTGTGCAAATAAACATTCGTAAAACCTTTTGTTTTGAATTTTGTCGTTTAGATGATTACAACTAAGACAACGGCTATCATTATGCTAATTATTAAACGGTTCACGCAATGTATTAAGTATTGAAAATTTATTTTTTTACCTGACAAAAGCTTGTAAAATAATACATGTTGCGTTTCTTTTTTGGGAAAGTATATACATGTGTATGACGGAAAACAATTTAACTCCACCGTGCGTGAAGGACTTGGATTGTATGAAAAACTAAGGACCTAGGTCCTTACTGATTTACATCCTAACATGTAAGCAGAGAAGTTAGAACTTTTGTCTTAACATGTCTACTTTTGAAGACTATATGTTTGTGCATGTTTCTGATTCTTCTGATTAAAAATAATATGTAAACGAAAACTCTTTATTACGTATTAAGATCAACAAATTGGTATAAATAATGTATCAACAATCAGTTGGTATGTGAGAAAACAAGTATACAACTTCCAATAGAAGGTCACTCTCGAAGGTAATCAATACAGCGTATGCAATATGGACGGTTCAGTGTCATTTCCTTTGACAAAAAATAATTAAAACAACCTGACATCTAAACCAATTATGCATCGAAGTGTAGATTTGTGAAATTAACACAGCGAAACAACATATTTATATTTAAAAGACACTATCAGACTCAAATAAAAAGATGGAATCATTGTTTTGAGCTTGTTGTCATTCAACTCGATATTATTAGATCAAATACTAATTATTTGCTTAAGAAACACCAAATACTAAAACTAGCGCAACAAATAATTCGAATTTAAACAACAAGGTCATCAAATAATGACGTATGCATAAAAACGATAAGTATAAAAACATGTATGCTTAAAACGAAATTCGCAAAAACGCTGCTGACTTCTTTAAGTTTTGCTTAAAACTTCTAGAACATATTGTTTGAATGTTTTTGATTATTCTTATCACGTTATGGAAAGTCTTTCTGATTATCATGTTATGGAAAAACTCTCTGATTAGACAAAGTCCATTTGCCAGTATCTATTCCTTAGAAGTGAATAAAAATCAGATTTGAATAAGACGTATGGATCCTGGGAATAGCTTTGAGAAATTTCTAAAACGCATCCGCATGTATGAGACGGATGGGCAACGCACATATTATAATTACTGGATACTGGATGGCTTTCTTTACATCGTATTTTTCCAATGCATTATATATTTCATCCTTGTCAACAGCTTCAAAATCTTTAAGGGCACTCTCTATCACACTTCTGTCCATCGCTAAAACAAATTTGAGAAAGGAATCAATTAGATCCGACTCAGTGCAAGCACCGAAAATTGCTTGCTGCATGAAAAATAGGAAATAGTTTTATGGGAAATACTTTCTCCTGATAGAAACCCATTCTAATTACGAATGCAACTGACTTCCACTGTACATCTGTCATATCGTGCCTTAGTTCGGGTACTTTGTACGTATTTCCCTCTGTGTATTGTAAATAAAAAGTGTCACAAAATTCAGTAAGAGAATCCTGCATCAGCCCTCCGTTATCTTCAGCGGCATCTGGTGTACCATCTTCTTTCAGCATGTTTCTTTCGAAGACTGTTGAACCATGCGACGGAATAGTTTCCTGGGAGAAGAAATCTATCAAATCAAGAGTCACTCGTATTCTGTGAACCGTAACTTTACACACCCGTGGTAGGATTTCGTCTAGTTCGATACTATCTGCTGAAATTTGACCAAACTGAACCACGAACTGTCTGATTCGGGATCAATCGACGCTCCTCTCAAAAAGGCAGTCACACTTGCATCGACTGAACTAGAGTCAGGCAAAACAGACAGATCAGGACATCCTCGGTACAAATGAAAAGTGTCTGATATGTTTCCTTCATGATTCACCGCTGATTTTATGTTTGAATAAAAAATACATCCACTTCCTTATGAATTCACCAAAATTAAAATATCTAGGTGATTTTTTAATAAAAGACCATGACACAGAATTAAATTCTTTTTCAAAATCCACCAAGAGGAGCAGACCAGGTATTTTTTCTTCCTCTGTATATTGCATAATATCATATGTAAGTCTTAAATTTCAGTTATAATTCCCCCTCGTATAAATCCTGTTTGGTCATCTTGGGATATCTTATCCAAACATTTTTAATTTTATTAGCAATTGAACCGGCATCGTCGGATACCCACGGGTGATCGCGTCTTTTACTTATCACCCGTGGGCAAACCAGCCGAAATATCGCTGTAAGTTAATTGATATTCATGGATCATTTGATTGGTCATCATATGATTCCATCGCAAAACCTCGATGGCATTTCAACCAATCAGAATTCTTATAACGTATCCGTGTTCGGCTATCGTAAACATGGCGGGCAAGTTTCAAAATGTGTGTAAAAGGTTCAGTTTAGATGCGTTAAAACCTTTCCAGGAGGAAACAATTACACAGCTGTTGAAAGGCAGGGATTCATTTCTTTCCGTTAAAACAGGCGGTGGCAAAAGTATTTGCTATCAAGGTTTCCAGCTGATGTGGACGGAATTGAACGGATGCGAATGCAGTGTTTTGATAGTTTCGCCATTGCTTTCGATAATGAAAGAACAATGGGAATACTTGAAATCTTGTGATTTTACCTCAACGTATATTGGCAGAGATAGTAGCGAAGACATAGACATTATCAATGGTAATTTTCAATTCCTGTTTGCTTCACCGGAATCCATTTTGTCTGTAAATAAGTGGAGGGACATGCTCGTTGCTAACAAACATTTCAAACTGTTCGTCGTCGATGAGGCCCATACTGTATTGCATTGGTAAGAAAATTTTATTCCAACGGTATATAACACACGTAATAAATATCCCTTACAAGATGTTTTACTATTTATTGCACAAGATTTCAATGTGTATATTTTTAGGGGTGAAAGTGAAATCGAGATGGAACCTTTCCGTATCTGGTACAGCAAGCTAGGCGAAATCAGATCCCTAATACAGTGTCCTGTCCTGTTGATAACTGCAACAGCTAACAGATCAGCTCGAATGGAAATGCAGAAGAAGTTTTGCATGATAGATTGTCATGAAATTATTCAAAATCCTGATAGAGACAATATCAAGCTGTTTGTTCATAAATTTAAGAGCACAGTTTCACATGGAGACATTTTCTACTTTCTTATTCACTTGTTAAAAAAGGACAAAGAACTGTGTGAAAGATTTTTGATATTTTGTCCTTCAATTAAAACATGCAGTGAATTATTTTCTGCCTTAAAACTTGGGCATATCATTAAGCATGTTGACATGTTTCATTCACAATCACCAGACACAGTTAAAGAAAAGATTAAAGAAGACATGAGTGTAGAGAGTGGTAACATCAGAGTTTTAGTTGCAACAAGTGGAGCAGGGATGGGAGTGAATTTCAGATCGGTTAAATATGTTATAAATTATGGACCTCCCAAAGATATGGATGGATTTGTCCAACAGTTCGGTAGAGCAGGTCGTGATGGAGGAGTGGCCATGGCCTTGTTACTTTTTAATGGTAAACAGTGTAGAAAATTGGATAAAGACATGAAAACCTATTCTCAAAATAAAGAAACTTGTCGTAGGGACATCATACTTTCAGCATACAAATCAAAATCTGACCCCAAAAGATTAAAGCACATGTGCTGTGATATTTGTGATGTCCAATGTGATTGTAATAGTACTGACTGTTCAAATTTTAAACATCCATTTTATAAATACGAATTTCCTGTGTGTTCTTCAGATTCTGATAATAGTGCTGACGACATGTTTGACGACGATTCAGATTAAAACCAATCATTTCATTATATTCCTGGTTTTGTTTTCTATTTCATTTAAAGGTATGGTGACAAAGTGAAGAATGCTTATTTTTCTACCGCAGCATAATTGAAGAAAAATAAACATTATTCAAGTACATTGAAAATATTTAGAACAAAAATAAAAAATAAGTATCTTCACTTTGGAAAAATTTCAAATTTTGTTGCATTAGACAGCATTTCTTCACTATATGTCCTGTTATTGATATTGCAGTAAAATGAGAAAAAACATCCTTAGGTTGTACAAATTTTAATCATATAATATACACAATCTGAGGTAGATCCAAAGTATGCATGTCAAAACAAGGGTTAATTTAGGATATATTAAGGAATCAGTCATACTATTTGGCTACCGACACTCTAAAATGCAAATCTAAAATCTAATCTTCTCGCCAGTACATAATTTAAAATCTATGAAATAAAATGTTGTATCTGTGTACTGGTGTGCGACCAGTTCTCACAAAGTACCATTTCTCGCCAGTACTTTGTGACGTCATTTTTTGTATATAATTTTATGTGACAGTGTGTTGATTAAATGACGTCACAATGTACTGACAAGAAATGGTACACAGCGAGAACTGGTCGCACGTCAGTAGTTTTACGACATGATTATGGTACAAAATGCCTCCTAGTAAAATCATAGAGACGAAGAATAATTGTTTCATAATTCCTACCATTTTTGTACTCAATAGTGTATAATATTTAAAATATTTGATTTTTGCAATAGCATTATAATATATATATATGCAAAATGTAAACCAAGTGCGCTATATTTACCTTAACATCAAAATCTTCTCGTGGTTGTTTTGTCTGCGTTGACCTTGTGACTTGAGTTACAACCCTTTTCTCTGGTTTGACTTTAGGTGCAGGACTACATTTACGGGTAGGTGTGGAAAATAAACTTTTCTTGAGCCTTGACCTTGGTGTCGGCGTTTGTTTAACTAACGGTCTTTTTTCCCCTCTTCTAGGCGTACTTACACACTGTTGAACAATGCCTGGCATTGCTTTGAGTGTCGCTAAAAGTTTGTCGCTTTCTTCTGTTAACGACACAACTTTCGTCTCAATGTCCCCATTTAATTTCCTTATTCTGTTCAGTTTATTCACACACTGATTGCAAAGAACGCCAGTCATAGCTATTCCCAGTATTTTGAAAATATTTCCATAGTGATCTTGGCTAATATTTGATGCTAAGGACCTGTAAGACTTATCCCGGATATTTTTCTTACAAAAACCACACGTCTTCATGGGCGCCGCCATTGTTGCATGTTTAGTTAACAACAAAACGTATTTTCAAATCTGAAGAGTTCCAAATTTACTATCAGAGTTTCTGATTGGTTGTTCAATATGAACGAATTTGCATATTTTACAGCGATATTTCGGCTGGTTTGCCCATGGGTGATAAGTAAAAGACGCGATCACCCGTGGGTATCCGACGATGTTGAACCGGATGCAATTTTATAAACAGTATTTAAAAGTGAAATTGGTCTCCAATTTCTTTTTAGAGACATTTTGGTTTGTCACTCTTTGGCAATCATGTAATAATTCCATGTCTTTTAGTTATACTTAACATGTTATGTTTATATGCATAATTAATTGATCGAATAACAAAAACATCTATATTTTTCAAAAAGACTTAAAAAAACTCTTATGTGAAATTATCAGAACCTGGTTGTTTATTTGATTTCATTTTATAAAGTGTTTCTGCTGCTTCCTACAAAGATATATAACCTTCTAGCGATCCTTACTCTTCAAAAGAAAGCTTCTTAATATTTTGATAATTAAGATCCTCATGAAGGTCATATTCTTCACGAGAATTGTTTACATTTCTATACAAATTTTCAAAGTATCGTTTAATTGATTTCAGGATATCCGATTGTTTACAAATAAAATCAACATTATCAAATTTTATACGAGGTATTTTTTTAACTAAACCAATTTCTTGATTATAAGTAACAAAAATAATGTGCAGATTTTTCACCCTCTTCCACCCATCTTGCCCTTGACTTAATATAAACACCAGCCAATTTTTGTTCTCTAAAATCTTCCAATTCCCTTTTTCTTTCATCAAGGGTTTCTAAACTGGGCAAAAACTAATTTCCTGGATGATCTTGACCCAATATTACTTATGTAGCCATAGGAGATGAACTCGCATAAGGAGATGATAGTTATGTTACATGTGACGAAGGAGGCGTTTTAAGCGGCGATGAGAGCCAAACAGGTACATGTATATACATGTATTGGCTTTCATTAAAAGGATTGCTCCTGATCAATTTATTTATAGGTTTTTTTCTTAGATTTATAAAAAAGAATTAAAATCATATAATAATCATGTATATTTAGTAGCAGACAATGAAATCACACCATATGAGAGTGCTAGCGTCACCGTAAGTCAAGAACGTGGCATAATAAGCGATGGCAGTTGTGGAAACAATAATGAAATGGGGGCTAATGGCGGGGCAATACCGGTGAAGGGAATTCTGACGGTAAAATTGTCCAAACAGAAAATACAAAGCGCCATACCCGAAATTCATCCTGAAAATATCGGTGTGACCCCAAAGAAGAAAAACATCACCCTCAATGTCAGTGAGAAGGTAATGCAACACTCTAACAGTCACAATGATGACAAAGGCTAGTCAAAAGGTTTGATTACTTCTTGGCACAAAAATAGTCTACACCAAATATTGATTGTGAGAGTAAACTATAGCCAATAAAGATCTTAAATTTGACTAGATATAAACTGATTAATGATATCAAGCTAGCCAAATACCGTTGTCATGTAGTATTTTGATACTGCAAAATGCTGATTCAAGGTTCAAAATATTATGCAATATTCTGAACCTATGTTCATAGTTACAATATTTTGAAACATCATCTCCAATAACAAATAAATTTAGGATGGTGCCTCAATATAGGCCCCGGGGTTCAATTTTTATGTGTGGGGGTGTCAATGTTACGCGGGATTTAAAATATTGTATGAATCCGGTATTACACCGATAAAGTTCATACATTTTAGTAAATGTCTCGAATAAGGTTTTGTTCAATTGTCTCCACTTTCTTAATATATGTATATTCACTTAATAAACTAACAAAAGGACTCAAAAAAGAAAGAGCCCCCCCGAAAACCCAACACCGACTATGATCCACTGATGACTACAAGATTCTGCTTTAATTCTCTAAAACTTAAGATAAAAACGAGAAGCCCGAAACTATCTCTCATGGAAGAGAGCATTGGGTGATATAGAGGGCAAGAAGATATCGTAAACATCGATCACAGCATTTTTTTTAAAGTTTAAAATATATATTTTCAAATAGTTTCATAAACTAAATTCCTTGGTTGTCTTCCTTTCATAATTTGGTAGTCTAGTTGTGTTTTAATTTAATTTGTTTACGTATTTTTAAATTTTATTATTTTTTTTTACAGAAGTTCACTCTTAAGAGAGGCGATCAACACAGATCCTCTTTCAGACAAGCAAACTGTTGGCAGGATCACAGTATGATTCAGATTCAGACGATGTCAGATATGGTGTACATCGAACTTATTTTGATCTATCGCAACCAGATGAAGACCCGGTAAGTTTAAAATTTTCAAGAAATTATAAATGTTTAAAAATATATATACCAGCATTATGTGTCAATTTAACTTTTTATAAGGTACTTACATGTAGCAAACAAGTGAACAGTTTCAAAATATTGTATGACTCCGGTATTACACCTATATAGTTCGTATGTTTTAGTCATTGTCTCAAAGAGGTTTTCTTCACTTGTCTCCAAAAAAAAAGATGAAGTTGATAAAGTCCCCCGAAAACCCAACATCGACTATGATCCACTGATGACCTCAAGAGTATACTTTGACTCTTAAAATGAAGATGATACAAATAAGGAGCAAGAAGCTACCTCTCCTTGGAAAGAGCTCTTGGAGGATATAGAGAACAGACTTCAAGAGGATATCGTAAGTATCCATCACAACGGTCATTTTTTATAGTTTAAATATATCTTTTTAAATAGTTTAATCAATTAAATTCCATTATTGTCTTAAATTTATAGTTTAGTTGTCTAGTTTTGGGTTTTTTGTTTAGTTTTTTTTTATAAGAAGTTCACATCTAAAAGAGGCGATCAACACAGGTCTTCTTTCCGACACCAGTAAACTGTTGGCAGGATCGTAGTATGTTTACATTGATTTTATACTACCTGGATACATCTTTATTTGTTGATCTAATTTATTTGAAGAGGGATTAATAGCGCCTTTACCATTTTTTTCGCCTACGCCTGTGTTTGTCTGGTAACAGGAAACCAGAGAGAGGCATTTGGATTCAGATGATATCCGATATGGCGGCCATAGATCTCTGATTTACCGCCACCATATGAAGACCTGATTTGCATAAAATATATTCCCAATTATGTGTTAATTTAACATTTTATACGGTACTTAGCACATTTCTGTCTCAAGATAAGAAGTCGACATATATTGATTTGAGATAGAGTTAGAATTACTGTATACAGGATCACTGTCACCGTGTTATTTTCGCCTTTATAAATTGCAAACAGTTTCGGGTTTTTTTTTGCCCAGACACAGTTGTATTTAAAGGGAGATACTATAGGAAGTTCAAAATGGACCAGTCTTAAAGTCGCCAACCGATAAAGTGGGCGAAAAAAAAAGGAGTGAATATTTCCCGCTTTACAGTATCATGTCATTCCAGCAAAAAGTTCTCAGATATTTATAAGACAAAACTTGTTCTTGTACTGAGTCATGTGACCAACCAGCTAATCAACGGTAGCACATACAGTTTATTTTCTCGTGCTCATCCTGTGGCACCTACATGTAGGATCCATTGCCATGTGCTTATATTAAAGCACACAACTAAATCGATATCTTGTGCACATCCTAGAGCACATACAATACATATCCCTGTGCTCATCTTGGAGCACACAGCAAGGTACATATCATTGTGCTCAGCCTGTAGTACTTTGGTTACATCTCTTTTGGCTTTTTGTGCTTACCCTGTTAATGTGTAGAAGTTGAAGGGACTCCTATAAAACTGGACCTGCACAAATAAGTTTAAATCAGAGCCACCGTTGGATGTTTGTCCTTCTTCGTCCGTTTTCTGTCATTTAGACTGGTCCCTGGCCCAGTTTTCTTAACACAAGGTAACTTTTTTGGAATTCATTATTTCTTTGGTTGTCCTGTTAGCACCAGATGTTGAACCTAGTCCATTCAATAAGAAATGTCACATTTCATGCCTAGTTTCTCTTAATCTAAAATGCTTAAAGCTGCACAAATTTATTTGGTACAGATTGGACTCCAAACAAATATATATACTGTAATCTTTATTAATGTTGGTTTGATAGGTTTAATATTTGTGCGTTTATAATGATTTTCAAATTCTGGTAAGGAGAACACGACAATACAAGAACATGTGTATGCTGTTTTGCTCATGGATTTATTTGTCTATATGACTGAGGTAGGATATCAATGGTAAAATGCCCTAGATGTGTGTAACTATATAAATTTGTTTAAACAGTTGCTTACATTATTTCCCAAAATTTTCATTTCAGGTGTCGCGGGGATTAAAAAAACGTCATAAAATCAACAGGATGGAACGCACGGGACAGTTGCATGTGTGATATATTATGAAAACAATAATTACTTTTTTGCGGATTCTTTCATAAATAGTGATTCATTTATAATATTAGTGCATTTTGTTGACAAAAACACTAGAATTCAAACAGCCATGGAGAGTTCAGCCACAAAGAAAAGCTAACCAAATCATTTTTTCATATTTAGAAGAATGGAAGATTCACTACCAAAACGACAAAAATTTCACAAGCTGGAAGATCTTTAACACTGAGTCTATGATGATTATAAAGATTTGTAGTATAAATTTTCAAGTGTGGTTCAAGAGCATTAATCATCTGATACAGCAATGAGATCGAATGTGGATCATCGTAAAAGTTGATGCATCAACTAAAATACATAATAAAATACATAATTCTGGAACCAACATTGAAATAGTGAACCTTTTTTCAGATTGAAAGTATTTAGAATCAAAATATTCCTCAGTTTGACTTTATGTGAACGTTTTGACCACAAATGGAACAGTTTTTGCCAGTGCTAGTCATTGCATGATTTTATCTGAAAACCTTGGATTATTGATTTAGATTTCAGTTCTAAAATTTTCTAAGAGCTGGACTTTACTGCACCACTGTTCAATGAGATATCACACATGCACCAGGTAAAATTAACATTGAAAAATCATCTATTGATGAAAACTTCAAAAGGTTAAACTATATATAGTCAAGATGATTCCTCAAGTTTTTACAAACTTTTAAATTCTGGACTTAAGTTTCTGAAACGGAAAATACAAAGATATTGACTGACAAAAAACTACATGTATGTGGTTTTGAAAATCTAACAACCCAGGAACCTTTGTCTTTATTATTGCCTCCAAACCACCGATGTCCTCAGCATTGCCTCCAAACCACTGCTGTCCTCAGTATAACCTCCAAATCATCGATGTCTTCAGTTTGCCTGTATACTCCTGATTTCTTTAGTATTGCCTCCAAAGTACTGATCTCCTTAGTATTGCCTCCAAACCACCAACGTCTTCAGTATTTCCTCAAAGCTATCATTCTTTTCAGCCATGCCCCAAGCCACTAATGTCTTCATTATTGCCTCTAAACTACCAATGTCCTCGGCATTGCTTCCAAACCAACAAGAATCAGAGACTGGGCTACATTAGGTCAACATCAAGTCAATATAAGTACAAGTACTTTGATTTTACCCAGATGATGCAATATTCCATTCTGCAGACTAATAGAAAGACATCCCAAGCATCCCATAGTGTGAAGTGTACCACCAAAGAGACGTAAAAAACAAACTTCAAAATTCTAACCTTTTTCTCTTATTTAAGTCTAAAAATTTGTATTTTAGTAAAGGCATCCAATTTGACAAAAATCAGAGATGACAAATTTCTTAGTCCTGGCGGAGAGGTTGAGGGTAGAGGTTCATGTATTCTTTATGGATATTTTTAGCGTTATGATAAATAACCCCTACCTAGACCCCCTTGATACCCTGTTAGCAAAATGAATGGAATTATGGCAGTGATCAGAATACTGAGGTAAGTTATGAATATTCTAATACAAAACTCGATCATTATGCAAAACAAATAAATAAAAGAGATCGCCCTAGAAACTTACTATTTTAAATAAATGAAAGAGAAAACACGCATCATTGGTATTAATTTCTCAGTGATTGGGATAAGCAATGGGCTAAATGTGACAATGGCACGTTCCAAGACAGTGTGACATTTCTTAAATTAATGCGCCAAAAGGAAATTTTAATTTATGGGACATTGTAAAATGACAAGTAAAAAAATTTGATGAGTTTATGAAAGAGTACAGTAAATTGCAATTGCAGAATTGGTTTGCTGTTGTCCCAGAGTTCAAATTGCAACAATGATGACTCAGTGGCTTACAGAAACCATAATGAATCTGTAGAAGTGGGGACGGACTCCAAGAGATGTCAAAGCAAAATCAAAGAAGTTTATGGGACCCATGATTCTGGCTGTGAGTCATTAGAATTCCAGATATATTGCAACACCCCTGAAGTGTGCCCCTGACTTCTTTTTTTTTTTTATAAATGGCTTGACCTATGGTGAGGACAACTATGGAGATGTCAAATGAGTATGGCAAGATGTAGTACCGGAATCCTAAAGTCAGAACCTTTTAAGAAAACGATCATTTAGATGACAGTTAAGGTACATGTAATACCGGTACGTGTAACATAAAGTGTGTCTTCTTGTTTGAATATTTTGTTATAGGTGTTTTACCAGTATATTGCTTCTCGATGTTTGATGGATCCTGTTGACAAAAGACATCACCAGTTTATTTAAAAGATAACAACATTATAACCTCATCAGATTCATATGCCCTCTACCTTCCTCGATAGGATACATCCTATATCCCCCTTAAATAAGACGTGCACTACCTCTACCCTCGTCAGTAGGATATGCCCTTAACCATCCCTTGACTCAATATGAAGTCAGCGCCTTACATGTATAAGGATATAGTTTGACATATTGAAGAAGAACAAACTTGATCTTTCTACCATGGCTATTAATAGTTAACAGAACTTGTCAGGGTGCAGAAAAGATGACAGAATTTCACCCTGATCTCAAATTTTCATAGCTATTATTCTGAAATGGGTTGTAAATCTATGGCAGTTTTCTTTAAGGTCATGGATAAAGAAGAACACATTACCAGAATGATCGACTTAAAGAACGGTAACTGGCATCATCTCAACACAATGACATCAGATAAAAGGAAGGATGCCAGCATATGTATATGTACATGTATGTATGTATCATTTCATTTATATACATGTACATTGAACCCATTAGGATGTACGATGCAGTAACATCTTTGTTATTGTTTATACCTGTAGAAAGTTTCTACAGGTACATTATTGTCAACCGGATAATGCTGTACTCAACTCTGCATACTAAAAGACAAGACATCCAAAGAGAAATCACCACAGAACAAAGTTGTTTCAATATAAATGGTGTGAATATATGGTATATAACGTTCACAGTGATATACAAGTAGGGTGAATTAACCATGCATCGGACACATTCCTTGGATCGGACAACTTTGGTGATAGGCTACATGTAGGCCTAAATATACAAATAAATGTTCATGCACTCATGTGTTGTTTCGTATATTCCTGAATTAGAACTAATGAACTTTATCATTAAACTTTTAAGAATTCGACAGTCACATTGTCAAAGAAATAGCAGAATAGGCATCGTAAAATGACGTCAAATACGTCATCATTGAAAATGTAGTCCTGAAGATTTTACACTAACGGTTATAACCAAAAAAAATTATTAGAATGTTGTGCATTTGATTGTGAATTAGTAAAAATGCACTCTCTGCGTAAAATAAATTAAAAAAGTAAGTTTTGAAACAATATTTGACTAAAATAAGTCCAAGAAATTCGAACTTCTGGTTCATTTCACCATGGGTCAGACACAAATTAACCTTGCATCGGACAGCCGGTTTTCAGTGCATTATTTCTTCGAATAATAAGAAGAGTATGTGCGCATTCCTTGTGATATACTCTAAATGTGTTTAAAAAATAATTGATACAAACATTTTCCTCAGACCCCTTAAAATTCGACTTTTACGTACACAGCCTTTTTAGTCTAAAGTTCCTGTAGGAGCTGGCACGATAAAGAACCCCTCTTGAATAATATTCCTTTAAACAGAAACACCAGTCTAAACTCCTATATATGTAGATTTGATGATTTACATTTAAAGAAATCTGAATAGCAATTGAATGAATTGATATTTCCGGACCTTTGTATTTTATCATTAAAACCAGAAAATGTTGTTATTTTTAATCTCTATTGCATAGCTGTCCGATTCTTGGTAAATATTGGCCGATCCATGGTGATATATTTCAACACTTCATTAATTTGCTTTATTTTCTACATTTTTAACAATTTCACAATTATTTCTCTAATGATTAAGCAAGGGGAGAATCTGTAACTTTTGAAACAAGTTTTATTTGTATTTGAACGATATTTGATGCATGAACAAAGAGAAAAAGCCAAAGGTGTCCGATGCATGGTGAAATCGGTTGTTGTTAAAACGCGGAACGGAAAACGGAACAGAAAGCTGAACGGAACGGAAAATCTTTTCTCATGTTATTTACTTGATAGATTTGTTAATCATGCTAAAACAATACATTTAATTTAATTTTTTTTGAAAGTTAAGCAATTTTAGATTATTTATTCAAGAATAATTATTTCCTCAAAATTAACAGTACATGCATTGACCACTATATTCTGTCCCAAAATATCCTCGATTCACATTTTGCTGAATAACTCGATATTTATATATAAAAAAAATGAAAATAAAAAGTCTACAGGGTTGTGCACTTCAACAGACACGGTTGATAACGTTGAAGAATTGTGCAAGGTCTTCTAAGTGACTCCCAAATGGAGAAAACATGTCAACATTTCCCATTATATATCTGCGTAAGAAATCTGTTTTCGATCCTGTGAATTTTTCCGATTATAAAATGATAATGATTTCTCGGATATTTCCCGTTTCATCATTTTCAATTGCATCTTTTACAGGTATGTGTATTTTTTTTTTCTAAATCGTGCAGCATGAATATTTTGGGATCAACAGACTATAGTCCCAATTTATAAACGGAAAATCGAACCCGGCAACATCTACAGCTCTCTATTCTGATCATATGTATCTAGTTGCAAGAGTAAACAACTGCTAAGTAATGCAAACGTAAACAAAAGTGCATTGCTAAAAATACTAGTTTCACGAATTACCGGGTATTTTAATGTTTAATATATCTTAATTTTTCTTTTCTTAATGATACTGTATCGTCGGTATGATTTAAGATCGTATAGAAAACCGAAAATTCAAGGTTGATGTAAGATATACATTATATTTGAAATATAAAAATATTCATAAAACACATAAAACGCTTTCACCAACTGCATTACGCTGATATGCCACTAATACCATATAAGAAAAATTAGTAAAAAGTTATAGCTAATTTACTCGTTTGATATTTCACAATTCGTATTCATTTGATTTTTTACCGTTTCCTCTCTCAACTAAAGCCAATTGAATGCAATGCTATATTTGATTGACATTTTTAAGAATACCAATAGGACAGCATCATTCATAACATATGAATAAATGATAAAAGGTAAATCATTACCCTTTTAAAGCTATAAACGATATATGATATTTTCCGTCCCGTTCCGTTCCGTTTTCCGTTCCGCGTTATAGCAACAACCTGGTGAAATCTCCCTAATTCAATAAGCTTTCCTTTTTTATGACAGGTTTACCATATGATAGTGCCAAAGTCAGTGGTGTTGTTTCTGTCCAAATCCAGGATTTGAATGAAGACCCAATTTCTCCCTCTGATGTGAGGAAAGTGTTTTCGTAAAGGATGGAAGAAGTACATACACGGTATTATTGTTCTATGAACAACAACAGCATCAAGACTTTGATCACCTGGATGACTGAAAACCAAAGCTCTCACCTGCAGGCATGTACAGAATTTAAACAGACCAACTGCATGTTTTTTCTGTCTCTGTGAATAAATCGTCTCCCTAAACACTAACATATAGTGTGAACATCATTATTTACTTGTTTGAACACTATCATTATGTCTGCTTTAGTAGATAACTAATTGTTGTGTTGCTAAGCTATCATGATTTCGCAAATTCAATTTTTACAGTATATAGTTTGAAGTTCAGTTTGTGAATTATATGCACTCAGATTATATGGGATAAAATGATACGGAACTCGTCAATTTTAATGCCACCATTCGAAGAAGAGAGGGCATATTGCTTTGCTGCTGTTTGTCGGATGGTCGGTCGGTCGGTCTGTCGGTCCGTCCACCAACAGTTTCCGTTCATTTTCTTCGCAGAGGATGAACATATTGAAATGAAATTTGGTATACAGGTTTATCATGATAATATCTAGGTCAAGTTCGATACTGGGTATGATCGAGCAGTTTTCAACAGAGTTATGGCCCTTGGACATAGGTAAATTCTAGTTTTTTGCAGTTTCTGCTCATTTTCTTCGCAGAGGATGAACATATATAATTATTGAAATGAAATTTGGTATACAGGTTTATCATGATAATTTCTATGTCAAGTTTGATTTTGGGTATGATAGAGCAATTTTCGACAGAGTTATGGCCCTTGGACGTAGAAAATTCTAGTTTTTTGCAGTTTCCGCTCATTTTCTTCGCAGAGGATGAACATATTGAAATGAAATTTGGTATACAGGTTTATCATGATAATATCTAGGACAAGTTCGATATTGGGTATGATCGAGCAATTTTCGACAGAGTTATGACCTTTGGACGTAGGAAAATTCTAGTTTTTTGCAGTTTCTGCTCATTTTCTTCGCAGAGGATGAACATACACGTATATATTGAAATGAAATTTAGTATATAGGCCCTACGTTTATCATGATAATATCTACGTCAAGTTTGATTTTGGGTATGATAGAGCAATTTTCGACAGAGTTATGGCCCTTGGACGTAGAAAATTCTAGTTTTTTGCAGTTTCCGCTCATTTTCTTCGCAGAGGATGAACATATTGAAATTAAATTTGGTATACAGGTTTATCATGATAATATCTAGGTCAAGTTCGATATTGGGTATGATCGAGCAATTTTCGACAGAGTTATGGCCCTTGGACGTAGGAAAATTCTAGTTTTTTGCAGTTTCTGCTCATTTTCTTCGCAGAGGATGAACATATATATTAAATGAAATTTGGTATACAGGTTTATTATGATAATATGTAGGTCATGTTTGATTTTGGATATGATAGAGCAATTTTCGACAGAGTTATGCCCCTTGGAATTAGAAAAATTCCAAAAATTTGCTGTTTACGTTCATTTTTTTGTGAATGTTCCCAAGGGAGGGGGGCATAAGTGTTTAACAAACATCTCTTGTTTAGGTTGTGTTAACCCTTTCGCTGCCAACGTAAAAGTTTGAATTGCCAAATATGTAACGTCACAGGTATGACGTTTTTAAAAGAGTTATGACGTTACTTGCGGGTTTAATTTCGCGTTCGATGCGTAAAACGCAGAAGCTACGCAAGATGGATATTCTATGGAAAAGTCACCTGAAATATGTCTTGTATTCTCCCATTTCATCATTTTATTACACAAAATATGATTAAAACTTTAATTTGTAAGTTGATATTGAACTTTTACAGAGTGTAGTAAAGATGTGGATTTACAAGTTTTCTTTTCACCAGATTAATTAAACCCCTTTTTGTGCATTAACAAATAAATGTACATTATGGAAGGGATTGCAATTTTTGTTGCAATTATGTTGCAATTTTTCCGATTTATTTTCTAAATCGTTTAGTGCACCTATAAAAGAAAAAAAAACATGGGTAAAGCTTACCGATATTTTATAACATATTAACATCATGCCAATCATCTTAGTCAATGATTTTATAATATACCAAATATACTCTTGCTTTGTGTCTAGCATGAAGCTTTATAACACAATATTAAAAATGAAAATTCGCTAATAAAGGGTGGACAAGCACCACCCTTCTTGATCAAACTTATTTACAAATCAGCATGCTAAAAATTAGAACAAATTAACTTTAAACGTGAAAATTGCGCATCAAATACATATGTAAATTCCCAGAAATTGTGTTCACTAAAGAATGTTCTATTTTGCATTCAAAAAATGCTTTAAAATAAATTTCAATCAATTGCTCTACACTATTCCTCCACACACAAATGCTGGTTTAAACAAAGTGAAGGCCTTTCAAACATCTCGTGCACTGAGTTCTGGATCACCGCCTTTGCCCTCTTGCTCTATCAGAGCATACGACGCAGTCCTTTTCTTGTCTGCCTAATAAATAAAAAAATGATAAAATATGATAAATGAAATATAATAAATATTTTTCACATTGTCAGTCATTATATTCTTTTCCTTATTGTATTCTTTTTTATTTCAAATACTGATTCTTTAAACGCACAGTCTGTTGGCAATCATCTTGGATTTACTCTCTCTCTCTCTCTCTCTCTCTCTCTCTCTCTCTCTCTCTCTCTCTCTCTCTCTCTCTCTCTCTCTCTCTCTCTCTCTCTCTCTCTCTCTCATCTGACTTGTTAATTTTTTATGTCGGAAAATCTATACGTGTATATGTGGTATGAAGAGTGAATGATATTAAGATAAAAATACATGTACAAAAATCACCGCTACATGGATCGAGGGGACCAATATCTATTTTTAAGCGCATGCGCTAGCGCTTATTAGGGATGCACCAAATCTCATGATCTTTTTATAAGCGCCACCTAGTGATCATGCTGAGGGACGCTCGAATTCTTAAAATAGCAAGATAATGTTATCCTTAAGGTAATTATCCATAAGTCACAAAACAACGTCTGACGTAATTCACGCGTTATTACGTTTTTTCCGTGCCCGATCTAATCGAAACCTAACGCTACGGTGTACATGTGTTTCAAAACAAAAAAATCAAGCTGATCTAGAAATTAATTCAAAACAAATCTATTAAAAATCCTGAAAACTGCAATCAATTAGCCTATTACTCAGCGAAATGAAAATTTGACTGGGTTGTGTCGATTGAGTACTCGTTTTGAAAATATAGACCGCTTACTTTTGTCCTGCATAAACATCAATTCATTACAAGGCTGAACTTAATCCAATTCTTTGAACATTAATCCCTGAAAGTCCATAAACATCCAAAATGAAATCCTGACCGAGATCTATATATATTCCAGTGCATAAATAAGGGAGATAAATACACAAGGGGAAATAATTTGACTTATTTCATCTTTATCCTATATTCGCTTAGCAACGAGCATATTAGATATATTTTCAACAACAAAAAATGATTTTAGAATTAAAATCATGCGCTGAAGAAAAGTTATTTCATTTTAAGAACAGTCTTTAAAACCATTAAAAAAAAGGTTGAATAGAGGTTCTATCGTAAAGGCATATCAGGTAGTTAGCATTATCCACGCGTGTGACTGCAATTTCTAAATACCGATCTCGATCCATAATACTTACCGATATCCAAAGATACAATCTTTTGCGGTTTAAATAATACAGATTAATCAACAGTTTGTTTAAATCATGTTTTCTAATTAACAATAATTTTAACATATTTTTTTAGAATGATGAAATAATAAACCTATGCACAATTTAAATTTTACGGATCTTTTTTCAAAATATATATTTTAATGATTTTTACCCAAAATACGCCCATTGTGATCCTGAAAAGGCCGGTCCCTTGGGTAAATTTATTTCCAGTTGATTAAGGGCGTTAAGGTTTAAATAATATCAAAATTTTAGAGAATTCTGTACGTAAACAAAATTATAAGAGCTTAAATTCTCTTTGAAAATTTATTTCATTTTATCTCATTTGTATGCGGATTTATCTTTTTTTGATAAATAAGCAAATGTAACATAAAAATTTTTGATTTGAAATAATAATTCCTTTATTTTACATAGGATATAAGTCAAAAAATGATTTTGTGAAATTCAAATTTCAGGCTTAGGCTTATATTCTCTATGTATGAAAAAGCGCCATTTTCTGCAATCGGTTCTATTTTTAGCAACGACCCTAGCTCTTATAATACCGATGGACCACCCAACAGGGTAAAATTTGATGAGAAGATATCCTCAGATACATGTTTGAAAAATATGAAAAAATTCTGTATGCATTTTATTTATCTAGTGGGGTATGGACCATTACCTTAAGTTTCTATCAAGATCCCAGGGTTTGCAAAAGAACGTCGAGTTGTGGGTTTACTTAATTGAGATCAGAACTCAACAAATGGCAAACTTTTACAATATCAGTAAAGTCTAGGGTGCATTGGCGATTACACAACTAAACATGCCATGCGACATTCCATGCTGCTATTATTAGATGCATGTTGGGTGACCGCTGTGCGATGTAAACAAAGGATGGCCAGTGGTTCGGATCTCGGAGTGTCAAAGCATGCGATCAGAGATATTCCCTTGTCTTGTTGCTATACCAAAAGTTACATAGAAAAGAATTTAAGACCCTCAAAGGACGACAAATTTATCAACGCGATATTTTAAAAAATATTTGTTGTGTAAATTTGATCTTTTGATTCATGTCGTGATTTTTTCGTGTAATTTGTCGATTTTAAATTCAATGACATTTATTCATATTTTACGGTCTCAATTGGTGAAAAGGTACAGTTAGTCTTGTTTTCACTCACTTAGCAAGTGTATTCAAAACTTGCCGTACACTGTATATATCAACAAGGTTAGCATTTAAAAAAGAAAATAAAGTCAGCCAGCGGAATATTAATTTTAGATCAAAATTGAATAAACAACCTATAAAAATACAAGATATATAATGACCAGAACAATAATATTCTGCGGGTGTACATTGAGTTTGCACGCTTTACTTTTATAACTGTACGGTAGGAGCGGGCGTGCAGCGGAACAATGTATGACTTCACACCAACTTTAGTTATTTATAATTATATAGACTTTTAAAATTGCAAAGATCGCTCTCTGAATTTTACACCACATATCCTCTCAAATTCGAGAAATGTATATATGCAGACTCCGGAACCCAGGGACAGTCAGTTTCATAACTTCGAATTTCTTAAACGAGGACTGTCTAATTCATTCCCAGAATTCCAATGTACAAAAGCGCAATCGAATTTTCATCCCAACTTAGTTGTAAGTGGGCTGACTAATCAGTTAATATACATTACAAACTCCTCTCTTCAAATTGATTGAAATGGTATGGTCAGGATCTCATACATATGATGCATTTTCATGAAACTGTTTTTTCTTTTACTTTCTGTATAGTTATGACTTTAAAATATTAACAATGGTTTGAAAAAAGTAGCATTGAGGCTGGCTTAGCGCGTTTCAGTACTTTGAGTACTTTGATTATAAAAATCAGATTGAGGGGGAAAGCTTTTCTCATATCCCAGACCACATTTCTACCTTAAGTTTTGTTTTAACCAAAGAAATATCATGAATGCGGGCCAGTTTTTGAAATTCAACTTCGGTTTTTAACATTTACATTGGAGGCAGATGTAAAAAAAAAAGTTTTATTATATCAACATACAAATGACTAAAGAAGAATAAATTGTGGTTTATTAACCTTGAATGTGTTGGATAGTAACGTCCCGTCTCCTTTGCCTCACGCCTCTGACGGGCTGGCGTGACGGCTGTGATGCTCTCCTCCATCTCCGTTGTGTTGCCCTGTTCATATAAATGTCGTGGGACTGGATCCTACCAAACTGATGCCTGTGGATCTCTCTCCAGCTTCCATCGTCATAAATTTCCCCCACTATCTCGAGTCTAATCCTTGTTCCGGGCAGCAAAGGATAAACGTTTCTTTCTTCGCTCATGTTGAGTGATTAATGCAGACGATCGATTTCAGAGAATGCGTAGGTATTTAACTGGATTTTCGGACAGGTCCCATTCCATGTATGAATGTACTTTAGAGTCATCACTTGTATATTCACGGATAACAGTTACAAGTAAACAAATCCACAGGTTAGATAGGGTCAAAATTTCCATTGTTTCGTTTAAATATTTCCCCTTTCCATCCATTTCATGCAATATACATGATCATCCTCAATTTTACACAAAACAACTTATTTGTTTGGATTGCCGAAGGAAAATACATTTAAGTCTTAGGTTATTAAACCTAACCAAATTTCAAGACTGTGTGTGTATGGTGTGTAAATGTGTGTAAACGTATCTGTCAAATGATAGTCTGGTAAGTGGTTACTTGCTTAATTTTAATCTATTAAATTATCACTTTTATTTACGTTCTGTTTCTTCACAATTTTCATAGAATACCACAGTTGAGTAATATTACAATAGCAACGGTGAACTGTTACGGGCTAGCAACTTTTAACAAACGTCAAGATGTTTTAAATATTATAAACAAAAGCAATACTCTATTATTTGTTTGCAGGACACCCATTTTATACATGAAAATGAACCATTCATTGAATTCCAGTGGGGATACAAAATGCGTTTTTAATTCGTATTTTTAAAAAAAAATTGTCAAATTTAAGAGTTGTCTGCATACTTTTTAAAAACAATTTTGAATTCAAAATCCTAAGAGAACAAAATGGACACAGATGGTAACATACTTGCATTGGATCTAATCATTGATGAAAACAAGGTAAATCTTATAAATATATATTAGCCTAACATGGACACCATTAGTTTTATGAAAATATAAGAGATATTTTTTTAAGAATTTGACAATGTGTGGTGATTTTAATCTAACTCTAAATCCTTCGCTTGATACTTGTAATTACACTGTAATTAATAACCCTAAGGCTCGTAGTAAAGTCTTAGAAATTATGGAAGATTTGCAACTTATCGATTATTTTATAGTTCTAAATTCAGATAAAAAAAGTTTACGCATGGCGCAAGAAAAATCCTTTAAAACAAAGTCGTCTTGATATTTTCTGATTTCTGATAGTCTTTCAAATTTAGTTGAGAACCGTTCTATTAAACCGGGTTACAGGTCTGATCACTCCGTTGTTTTGCTTGAAATAAAATTTAATCCCTTCAGCAAAGGCTGTGGTGTAGGCTTTGAAAGTTTAACAAATCTCTTTTGTCAGACAAAGAATATGTAATAAAAGTTAAAGAAACTATTCAGTCAGTTAGTAGACAATATAGGATAATATAGAGAGGTGTGATTTTCAATGTAAAAGTGGTATTGATGAAAGTCTTTTTTTGAGGTATAAATGATGGAAATAAGGGGAGGTGGCTATTTATTTCTTATTCAACATATAGAAATAAGGTCAGAAACAACACAGAAAAAAATCTTGTTCAGGAGATAGAATATATGGAATCAGATTCTACTGTTGATATTAATATTTTGGATGAAAAGAGTGCTCTTGAAAAACTACGCAAGGAAAAGTTGCTTGGACATATGATAAGGTCTCGTGCCCATTGGATGGAGGAAGGCGAAAAACCTTCAAAATATTTTTGCAATTTGGAATCTAGAAATTATATCAAGATAACAATAAAAATTGAAACTGAGGGTATTGGAAAGGTATATGAACAAGGAAAAATACTAGATTATGTAAAGAAGTACTATGAAAATTTATATGCAATTGTGGACACACATTTAGTAAGGATTGATTTAGATAATATTATTTTTAATACGCACGATCGCAAATGTCTGTTCCGTCACGGTTTTAACGTTTACTTCGTCAGATTGAAATCTCGCGTTACCTAAAAATGCGAGATTTTGGGCATATTTTGTTTACTAGTTGCTAAGGGCAAGCAGAAGACGTATATAACTCGATGATACTGTCGTTTTACGATGGTTCACTATCACTGTGTTGCAGTAGGCTGTAAAAGAAAGGTAGTAGGCTGCAGAAGAAAGGTAGACTTCACAAATACTCAAATATGGTAGACAAAAACGGTAATGCGGTTGAGTTTTTCACACTGCCGTCAGCTGTAAAGTATCCAAAACAGAGAAAAGCTTGGATAAACTCAGTCAGGCGTGCTGATTTTAATCCAAGTCCTCAAGAATACTGGCATCGCATTTGTTCAAAACACTTTGTTGATCATGAACCCACGAAAGAATACCCAGTTCCCACTCTCTTTTCCTACAACAACTACAAAATAAAACAACAAAGGACAACTAAAAATATCAACGTGCCGTTACGTAATCAAGACCAGTCCATTAACAGGTATAAAATATGAATAATTTATTTTATCACCGAAAACATAGTTTGAAAAGTATATACCGGTAATATATATATATATATATATATAAATATATAGATTCGTTAAAAACGAAATTGAAAAAAAAAATCTGACAATATAATTACTGAAATTGGCAATAATGAACACACAGGTGTGTGTATTTTTATAAAAAATAATCAAAAGGTGATAGAAGCAATAACTTTAGACAGACTATAGCTCTCTTAATGCATGTCAATCATTTAAAAAAATCAATATTATTCAGATGTATAAACTAAGAAATAGTACCAGGGTCCAAAGACATATGCACAGATATTATTCTACTATTCTGGGTATACATGTCATGTGTTTATTCAATCATATAAATTATAATCTGTAGAACCGTTTACAGTCAATTTTATTCAAAATAGATACATACGCTTCACTTGTGCATTCTTCTGAGTTTATCACTCCATCAACATCGATCAAAATCCAGATGTCATATGGGGGAGCAGATTATCTTTCTTCTGGTGTACACTTAGCCCGAACATAACGAAACTTATCATCAAGGGCTACCATCTCCACCTGGCTGATGTGTCCATTATTGTGTATATATAATCTGTAGCTATTGTCATTCTTGTATGACTGTAGGCGATCGTTCGTCCACATACATTAACATTTCAGATAAAATTGAACATCATAACTCTCAATATTCGAGAGACATGATAAGTCATCTTTCCAGATAAAATTGCTGCGCATAGGATGGGGGTAAACTTTTCCTTCAACCGTGCGTCGTAAGGTTTGACAGCTCACTTCATCTACATAATGATCTGTTTTTGTTGGTATACTTTGTAATTTAGCCTCCCGTGCGATGTCTTAAAGTTAATTCTTTTTGTAAACAGTAGTTTTCACCCCTCTTTCTGACAAAAAATGCTTAAACTGAGGAAGAGACATCGATGACAAATCAAGTGACGCCAATTGGTTGTTTACATTGAAGAAGATGCCCAAGGCCGATGAACTTTTTCAGCCTCCTTTTTAGGAGAGTTACACAAACGTAGTATTTGCGATCTTGCGTATTACAATTCACCTAGGTTAGAAAATGAGTTGTCAAATGGACTAGAAGAATTTTTTTTTTTTAGAAAAAGAGGTATCAAATGTCATACAACAAATCTCCTGGAAGTGATGGGTACGCTGCTGAATTTTTCAATTTTTTTTGGGGAAAGATATGAAAAATTTTGTTGTGCGAGCCATTAACTGATAACTGTATATTTTTGAAGACGGAACTCCCCATCTCACAAAAACTTGGAATTATCTCATGTCTTCCTAAAGATGATAAGCCTGGACATTTAAAAAAAACCCTGGCGACCAATTACTCTTTTAAATGTTTTTTATAAGATTATATCAGAGTGTGTTAGTTTTAGAATCAAGAAAGTATTATATTACTTAATATCCGATACACAGTCTGGATTTATGAAGTGAAGGGAAGCTACATTGGAGAGAATACTAAATTTATATAGTCCTTAAAGGGACTTGGACACGATTTGACTTAAAATTTCCAAATTTTATTTCTCCATTTTCAATGTGTATACTGATAAATATAGAAGTTTATAATGCTTTGTCAAAATTTGAATGTCAAATATCAAGTTATAAGCAAGATACAGAGTTCATAATTCTTTGTTTTGTAAACAAAGCCCGAATGTTGTCATTTTTACATATGTGTTGTATCGGTGCAAGTTTCAATCAAATGTATCTTTCTTTTGTTGATAATAGTATTTAGGAAGATACTGAATGAGTTTAAATTGTTTTTACATGTCATTTTGTCAAAGAAATGGTAATTCTCTACATTACATTTTTTGTAAACAACTATAAGACACGAGCTTTGTTTACATAACAACCAATTCTTACCTCTGTATCTCGCTTGTAACTTGACTTAAACATTCAACATTTTGGTCCATCATTTAAAATGCTCTAGTAAACCATTTTATACATAAAAAATATAAATAAAATTTTTGATCTTAAATCGTGTCCAAGTCCCTTTAAATATTTTGGCTTTGAAGAAAATATTATTCAGTGGATTAAGATTTTAAACACAAAATTCCATGCTGCTATTTTTTATCGCAACAGTTTGTTGTACAAAGAAGATGCAGGCAAGGAGACCCTGTCGCTTCATAATTATTCATCATGTGTGCAGAAATCTTAGCAATAATGATTAAACAAAACAAAGATATTAAAGGTATTTTTATTAATGATATTGGCCATAAGATAGCACAATATGCAGATGACACTTCACTAGTCATTGATGTTTCACCAAAATTTTGCAGCTCTAGAAACCATAGAATTTTTTTCTAGTTTTTCTGGTCTTCAAATAAATACATCTAAGACAAAGATTATTTGGATTGGATAAAAAAAAATTCAGATCAGATTTATCATCACACAAGATGGAAATTTGATTGGGGGTCAACAACATTCAACCTTTTAGAAACTCAGTTCTCAGTTCTCAGTCAATCTTCATAATATTGCCGATATGAATTATTATTTGCAAATTCTAAAAATTATAGCTCTGGTTGAGCAATGGAAACGACGAATTATTGCTCCCATTGGTAGAATGACTGTTATTAAAAGTTTGTTCATACCGAAACTAATTCATTTATTCATTTTGTGACCCAATCTAAAGAAAAAAACAATTTCATACCGTAATATTTTTTTTTAATTCCTGTGGAAATCTAAGATTGGTAAAGTTAAGAGGTCACTCATTACACGGGACTATTCAATAGGAGGGTTGAAAATGGTTGATTTATTTATGGAAATGAATTTTTACAGAAATTGTTTGATTTTGGTGATAGTTGTGTAATCGAATATTTACACAAGATAAACAATGATATTCTGTAAGATGTGTTAAATTCATGGTTATGTTTTTTTATTACCTACAGTGATCACCCAAAGGCAAAGGATTATCTTTCAAATACTCCGGTTTTGTAGAATTCAAAAATACACATAGCAAATAAACATGTTTTCATAAAAACCTGGTACAATAAAGGTCATACAAGATTTTTATGATGAAAATTGTAATTTTTTTGATTATGAAGAATTTAAATGTAAATACAATCTCAAGAATATGTGTATAATGCAATACAACAGTGTTTAACAGCAATTTTTAAGTTTTTTTTGAAATGTCTAACATTGACAGGACTTCTGTTAAAAGAAATCCTAATCCACGTTTTTCCCCAAACAAGTATACTCCATGAAAAGTGTACAAAAATTATTTACAATGTTTTTAATGAAAATGTGGTTGTCCCAATTGCTGTAACCAAATGGAAAACAGATATAACAGATTATAATGTTGAAGATCTTACTGTATATGACATTTTTAAGATTTGTTTTAAAACTACCAAAGATTCTTCTGTACAATGGCTTCAATTTAGAATTTTACACAAAATTCTTCCAGTTGGATACTACCTTAAAAAATCAATATTAAAACTACTGACAAATGTGGGTTTTGTAAAATTAATGTGAAAACAATAATACATGTTTTTATTTCCTGTGAGAAAATACATACCCTGTGGAGTGAACTTAGTTTACACATTTATAGAAAGACCTTTGAAAGAATTGGATTTAATATGTCTAATATTATACTTGGCTCCCATTGTCCTTTCATGACAAAGTCATACATTTTATAATTCTGTATATGAAACAATATATTTGTTGTTGTCTTATGTCAAATAAGATTCCATGCTTGATTGGTTTCCTTTGTCACTTAAAACTATAATACAATATTGAAAAATATGCTGCAATACAACCTTGTAAATTACAATATTTTGAAAGCTTATGGGACAGTTGGAAAGGTATCTTTGCTGCTGATATCTAATTTATTTTATTATTATTCATATTTTTTCTATTTCTTTTTTTTTTTTTGGTTTGTACTTAATTTTTTTTCCCATGTAAGCAAGTAACCACAAAATAATACAATTTGGTGTTCAGTCATAAATGTGTATTTGTGTGTGTATGATTGAATGTCTGTTCTGCATGTCTGTTTCTTTGAAAAAGAAATAAATTAAAAAATAAATAAATTCAAGGCAGGTTGAGGTCTTACTGTATATCGGGAAATATTCGCCCCCGTTTTATTCTTCCCCATTTCGGCCCCGTTATCTGAGCAACGGAATTCCAGTGTTTCAAATTGTCTCTCTTTAAACAACAATGTGTCTAAGTGAATTCAAGACGGGGTATACTGTATCCAAGTGTAGAATAGCGAAAATTACACAGGGTAGAAATAACCCTGTATATAGTAGATATTAATTGTGACTCCATACGCACATGTAAATGTAATTTGGTGTCTGTCAGATGAGGATATCGATCCTACATAGGGCAGTCTGAGGCGGAGTGTGTATAGGCCAAGTAACAGTCCTTCAATAAGGTTTGTAAGATTGTGATGAATAACATCAGAGTATACATGCACTTCTATAATAACAGATAAACTTTTGCAATGTCAATAAAATCATTCTACAAATGATAACATTAGACAAATTACCCAAAGGCATTAATAATTTTGATCTTTTGCGGTTAGAAATATCGGTGGCCTCTAAAAATACTTGCTCACTTTTGAAATTTTTTTTTTGGATGTGAATAAAATTTATGTAAATGTATAATACATGTATGGTGTAAAAAACTTGGTCATGAACATGTAAAAGAAGAAAAAGCGGTGCAATTAACAACAACAGTATCAAGACTGTGATCACCTGAATGACTGGGCACCAAAGCTCTCACATCCTGCAGCCATGTACAGAGATGAAATGGACCAACTGCATGTTTTTTCTGTCTCTGTAAATATGTATTTAATTAATGGTATTTAATGTTCAATGGTATACATTGTCTTTTTACCAGTATGGGGTATGATCGTCAACATTCAGTTGTTTGAACACAATCTGCAATCACATTCTGCACTAAGTCTTGTAGATAGGTAATTGCTATCTTGCTAAGTTATCATGAATTTGCAAAATCAATTTTCACAGTATTTAATTAGAAGTTTAGTATGTTAATTATATGCACTCAGAGTAAATGGGATAAAATGATATGGAACTTGGTCAATTTTCAATTGCTTTAAACGTTTTCATTTTTTTTCTGATTCTTGATTAGTTTTGTATTGTAAAATATATGCATATACTTTGTATGCATGGTTTCTTCTCCTGTGTTAATGCATTGAATATGATTAAAGCCAGATAATGCCTGGAATGAAAACATTGTGCTGTGGTTTCATTGAAATACTTAAGCATCAGTATTTGGAGACTTAAGGAAACTCATAGTAAGAAGAAAAAGTTAAGTAGCTTCAAGGACATTTGGCCCTATAAATGCGTTATCAGATATATTCATGTCCATGAATATTTGATTTTATGAATGAAAAATTCAACCGAAAATCAATGGAAATTAGGACTTTAACAAATGATGATATCACCATATGATTAATTTTAAGGAGCTTTTAAGTATGTACAACTGAATGGACAGGTCTCATTTAAAAGGGAGAAATTAAGAATAATTGAAAATTTCTTTAAGATGTGTAAATGCTTTAAAATCAATTAATGCAATTAATCGATCGGAACGATGGTAACCTGTTACTAATTCCGCAACTGGTTTATCCCTTTCAAAAAAATCGACAAAATTTCAGAAAAATGCAACAAGGTATCTGATCCATATTAGAACCTATTTTTTTTAAACCTTGAATATCCATCATGTATTAAACGCCTCATTTGATTGGCTAAATAAATTCATATATATCGTATAACATAGCTTGCATACGTCACAGTGCGACGCGCGTGCGAAACGTATTAATCTGCTTGACGTTACGTTAAAATTTTGTATGAATTAACATCTTTAAACTAAATAGCGGGCCCTATTTTCTGATTGTAGTAATAGAAAATTAAATTATAAGGAATGAATTTATTTTTTACCTATGTTGTACGAGTATCACATAATTTAGAACAGTTTACGCTTTTTGAGAAACCGCTCCAAGAATTGGTTTTCATAAATTAAATCAAAGAGGAGCAACTCTTCAATAACAGGGAAAGGCCATTTATCAGACATATTGAAATTTAAACATGGAAATCATTTTAAGTACTGAGTATTAGGCCAATACATATATCTGCAATGCATCAAGATTTATTAAATATAGGGCTATATATACCTCTCCCTCTCTCTTTCCCCTCTCTCACTATCCCCACTCTCTCTCACCCTCTCCATTCTCTCTCATCCACCCCAATCTCTCTCTTTTTCTCACACAAACCCTCCCTACTCTCTCTCTCTCTTACATCCTCCCCACTCTCTCTCTCTCTCTCTCTCTCTCTCTCTCTCTCTCTCACACACACACACACCCTCCCCACTCCTTCTTTTTCTCACACCCTCACCACTCTCTCACACATCCTCACCGTTCTCTCTCTCACACACACACCCTCCCCAAAATCCGACCTCACAATTTTTGCCCAAATCGCCCCAAACCTATCATTGGGATCTCCTTTCAGTGGAGTGTAAAATGAAATAGTCATTGTTATAATTTTCTATGCTATTAAGTTATTTTTCAAAATATTACAAATATTTGTGCTGCTATATAAACAGAAGACCTTCTTGTTACTTAAAGATACTGAAATAAATTCTAACTGGTAACTTAAGATAATTTCTCATGCGATATAATGTAAAACTAGCGCTTATGAATACTCTTTTAAGACGAAAATTTGTAGCACTTAAAGGTATCTAAAAAGAAAATGTATAATTCAAATTTGAATAAAATTTAACAGTACTGGTACTGTACCACTTATCGGCTAAGACCAGTTATCGGCTAAACATAGAGTTATTATCACGAAGCCGATAACTGGTACAGTAAATCGTGAAAACTCGGCAAATTCGGGGCGTGCTAAAAATCACAGAACAAGATGTTTTTGGGTTCTAAATAATGATATTATCTTACAGATGGATAAATAAGGAGTTCACCATTTAAAGTATGTTAATTGTTATCCAAAAGTATCAAGAAATAAGAAAAACGAAAAGAAAACGTTAAATTTTAGCCGATAACTGGTACAGTGCCAGTATGGTTGCTAAGACCCTGTAATTAAAATATATCAAAATAAAGAAAATTTAACCATTGGTTTAAGATTAATTAATGTTTAAGTATGTTTAACGGGGGTAGAAATTGATAAAAATCCTAGATGACGTCATCATAATTGACCTTTGACCTGTTGATATGACCTTGAAATTTATATAACATAAAGCCTAAACACTGATGGTGGTTGTTTTCAAATTTGAGGTCTTTAGTTTGAAAAGAACACAAGTTACGCATTTTAAAATGATATAAGGCTAAATTGCACAAAAATCATATGAACACCATCCAAATGTATGTTTCAAAATTATCCAAATACGTCGTACTGTATCTCAATTTTTTTGGGCCTTGATTAATTGATGGTGTGGGATCGGCGCCTGAACACCCCAATCCCTCCTCTTGATGATTAAAGCTTCTTAAATTTACATTGTAAAATTACTAAAAATAGGCTAATTACCCCCCCCCCCCCCCAATTTTTTCAGAGAGGTAGAACTTTACTTCTTGCAGAATACCCTGAAAATTCAGTCCCTCAGGGTAGGAAACCTCGATAGGTTTCCACGCCCGATGTTTAAAATCCATTTATAATGAACAGTGCACTACAGTAGGGTATCTAACTTAAATAATCCTGAAAGTGACCCATATTTTTTTTTTTACAGCGGTAGTGGTTTACTACTTGTAGATCACCCTAAAAATCTAAACTCTCTAATATGAATAATACATGTAAATTTGAATTCTACGAAAGCCGAGAAGGATCATTCGAGATTCGAGATTCGAAATACGAGATTCGAAATACGAGATTCGAGATTCGAAATTCGAGATTCAATATCTAAATTAACCAATCAAATCATGGATCTGAAACCTGTATCCTAGCAACATCAAACTGTTCTAAATAAAGATCATTCGTACATGCTCTTTCCTACAAATAAATGTCTTAATAGCTCTTATATAGTGGTGATAAAATGGTTAAATTAACATTGATGAATTAACCCCACACAGTATAAACAATTAAATTAGAAATAACACTGTTGGCTTTGCGAATCTAAGTGGTTTTGTTTGCCCTGTATGTATTTCCCCCCGAACAATTTTAACCCGAAGTGTATTCGCCCTAACTGTGTAAAAATCGGCTCGCGAAAAAAGATCTGTTTAATCTAAATGTTTTAGCTATGAAACGAAACTCAATGAAATAATCGACATGTCAAAATATAGGTTATGATAAAGTTTTAAACCATAGAAGATATAATGATTTACAACCTCAAAGACAAAAATCCAGATACGAATAGTGTATTGAGGGTATGGCAATGCCATTGTCGATGAGAGAGAGAGAGAGAGAGAGAGAGAGAGAGAGATTCTCTTTTGAGAAGTGGACAGGCATAGCCTACATCCATGGATGTAGGCTATGCCTACATCCATGTAGGCTATGCCTGTCCACTTCTCAAAAGAGAATAAGAGAGAGAGAGAGAGAGAGAGAGAGAGAGAGAGAGAGAGAGAGAGAGAGAGAGAGAGAGAGACAAACAGACAGACAGACAGACAGACACAGAGAGAGTTTTGTAGTGTCAAATTCAGTTTGATTTAGAATTTGAAATTGTTTTGATTTGTTACAAGCATATATAGACAAGAGAGGAGGTAGCTAGGGTAGGGCAGACCAACTAGCAAGCTATGATTTTAACGGTGTTAGCGCACCTGTGATTTACATCGACTCTCTCTCTCTCTCTCTCTCTCTCTCTCTCTCTCTCTCTCTCTCTCTCTCTCTCTCTCTCTCTTGTTGTCTTACATTAGCTAGCAAAAATGATAAAAAAACATGAAATTTTCTGTAAATTGTGTGCGGATGTTGTACGCCAATAATCTGTTTTCAGTATATACATTTCAAGAGGGGGGGGGGCTATATAGACCTAATTAATTTGTCAGTTATTCTGATTATTTTTTATCAATGTTTTTGCAGGATATGTAACAAATAACAGCCTATTTGTGGGTTTTTGCACTGATTATTTGAGATAATTTGCCGCCATCTTTTATGCATTCCACACACCACTCACAGTTTATTTATTTGGTGTTCTGTGTGTATGGCGACAAATTGGTTAATTTGCACCACTCACCCCTTGTAGCTTCATCCTGATTACATTTTATCTGGCTAACTGTAATGTAGTAGTATATTAAATACACACATCTTTGTTTGCAGTGCTTATTTACATCTTTAGAGATTTACTTACAAAAAAAGTAAACATTTGTATGACTTATATGTAATTATTGTCAATTTTGGTGCGGTGGGGGGTAGGGGGTAGGAAACTACAGAGAAAATTAACTTGGCTGTGAAACATATGCTTTTATTCTTTCTTGTTGATATATCAATGAATGAATTATAACAAAATATATGTACAACAATTAATTTTGAAATATTCATGCACAATCAAATAAAAGGTTTTACTGTTCTCTGCACAAGAAATCGGCAATGTGAACAAATTGGCACTCTATCATCCCTACCTTTAATTGTTGAGAGTAGGTATCCTTCTATATTGAAAGCAATTCCAAAAGTAAGACTCGCAATAAGTTGTTTACTGAGGAAAAGGAAAACAATTGTATTTATTAATAATTCCGTATGATGTGATAATATCTCAATGATTTGTTTATAATCATAGTACTAGTGTATCACTGTATGCATACATAAAAACGATAAGTAATGCTTATATTTATTAGTGAAACAGGACAGATTATTTATATTTAGATTATTTAGATACATGTACTAATCTTCATGCGGGGATCTAGAAAGGAGGGGATCAGGGGATCTGGACCCCCTCCTCGGGAAAATTGGAGCTTATTAAATTTACATAGTAAAATTTTTTAAAATTGGCCTAGGACCCCCTACAGAAAAAATTAGCTACGCTTATGAAGTTCTCTACCATAACCGCATTTTTACACAAAAGGGGTGAATAAACCCGGGTTTTAAACTATTACTGGTGGTGAAATACCTTAGGGTTCAAACGCATCAGGTGGAAATGCACCAGGGCAAACAAAATCACTTAGATCCGCGAAGCACACTGCATTATTACTAGTCTACTTAGATATTCTGTGTAAAAGTAAATACAAATAATTATTTAGTTAGGTAGGGAGAAGTGAACATAGCATTTATTTGTATATAAGAGCATGTACGTATGATTTTTATTTAGAACAGTTTGATGTCGCTAGGATACATATTTTCAGATCCTTGATTTGATTGGTTAATTTAGATATTGAATCTCGAATTTCGAATCTCGAATCTCGTATTTCGAATCTCGTATTTCGAATCTCGAATCTCGAATGATCCTTCTCGGCTTTCGTAGAATTCCGACCTTGAGCACAATAGTAATATGATCTTAAAGTCTCGAGCTCTACAATTTTTCCCGGAATGACTGACCGTTGATTTGTCTAAATGCTACAATATCAACGTCATGACGTATTTGACGTAACAAAACCCATGACGCAACAATCGTTGTTATAAACAGTGAAAACTAGGCAGAGGGAAAAGAGCGACTGCAAGGCATGTTGTCAATGTTTGTTGAAAAATAAGGATATTTCTCTGAGTTTATTCAAATTAGCTTACTAACGTGTCCTTCTCTTGTAGATTATCAAAATGGAGATGTGTATCGGAGAAGACAATTTGCGTCAACAGGTAAATCGCTTTGATGTAGATGTAATGGCCTTTGTACATTCTTATACAATCATGCAATACATTTTAGGAGATATTTTGAGATGGTCATGATTGTTTCAAACCTTTAAATTGGTGATAACGAATGATAAATGTACATGTACATCAACATATTCTTACATAAACTATACATGTACTTGTAGCAACGAATATCTGAGTAAATATAACAGTATTATATTACGCTGCAAAACGATTAAAACCATTGTTTTGTTTTATTTCTTTCACAGAAAGAAAGAATGGATAAACTGTCAGAGTTGAAGAGGAAACTGAGAGCCTATCAATATCTGGTATGTTTCATGTGCTATGTGATTTTAGCAATTAACCTAACATAGATTATGATTTGTTGGCTCGTGTCTTTTTTTGTGTTTTTTTTAAATTCACGTTATTAAATGGATTGATACATGATACAAAGCGGCCGAATATTTTTTTTCTATATTTCTCTTTATCTTCTATATTTTGACAATTCAATCTTTAAAAAGGAGAACCTTCGCATTGAAGTCCTTGCTGACAGCCTGTTCAGAACAGAGGAGAAGATGGAGAGACAACAAGAGGTGTTCTTATCATTTGGAGAGATTTTTAATGTGAAAATTATCATATCAAAATACATTTTTATAGGATGAAATATCATAATATTTAATTGACTTCTCTTCTCCTGTAATGATGCTTTAGCACGGGATCTTTCATTAGACGTAATATTATTACAGGAGCCGGTAGTAAGCGAGAGCCGACGAGTCATCATCTTCGCAAAAATTGAAGCACAGATACTGGTAAATTTATCAATGATTGATTTAGTACAACATTTATAATATACGAATTACCGTGCAAATTATGCGCGCACGAAAGTCATTTTTTTCTTGTCCGCTGGTATAATTTTATTCATGTAACTCATTAAAAATTTGATTACAGAAAAGAATAATTCCAAGCAACAGAAATGCCGTAATGACTGTTAAATGGATGGTATGTTGATTTAAGTTGCATGTACTTGGATTTTTATCTAATGATTGACTGATTATTTATATAACTGCATGATTCCTTAATTGATTATTGTTTCATGTCCTTTCTTTCGTTCTTGAACTAATTATAGAACACAATTGTCCTGAATTCATGATACCATAATAATTCAGTGCCTCTTTGTAGAAAATCATCATAGAACACCACCAGAAAATAGCTGATGTCCACACAGAGCTGTCGGTCAGTCCAATAACACACATTTATTTTGTATATTTTCCGGGTTTTTTAAATTCAATTACGCCGTGTCTATAGTATTTCACTGTCAACGCCAAAATTGTCTGAAAGTAAAAAGAAATAATTCTTCCAGAGAAAAATCCAGCAACAGGATAGCGATTCCTTTGAAGAAATCTCCAGAGACCTAGAGGTATAGTAGACGATTTCAAGCGCTAGACCTTAATACATGTACTACGTTATGATATCCTAAATTTCCCTGATCGATTTATATAAATTACCAATACAGATTCTTAAATAAATCCACCATTTTCAAACAAATTTTCATGTTTTAACTATGCAGATTTTTGATGATACTCACACGTGCAAACACATCCGAATGCACAGGCACACGCACTCACACGTGCGAACACTAACGCACACACGCATTAGAATACACACATTGGAATGGCATATTCGATTGAAAAACAAGACTTCAAGTTGTATAAAACATTTTTAAATTTTTTTTTATTTGCTATTTCATTAGATATTTTTTTAATTCTTAAAGGATAAGAATAAACCTAACACCCTTTCAAAGAAAAAAGAGGAGAAACAATTTGAGGTACAGTATTGTTATTATTTTATTATCAATCTCCATTTGAATATGTCGGTGTTTAAAGTACTTGAGTGAAAATATGACTAAACAAATAAGTTAAACTATAAGTTACAATATGTATACTGTTTAAATGTCGTGTTTGTAGCCAATGACAGACAAACGGATGATCTTGATCCACAAGATTCAGGTGGATTTGTTGGTAGGTAAAAGGAAATCAAGATACAAGTAATTGCAATTTGCATCGATATCGGTTGTGGCTAAAAATAAAATGTTTATTGGGTTTTATAATTAATTATTTTACATCATTTATTCTATTCCTGTTGCAGAGAACAATGCTACCAAGTGACGGAACTTCAAAAATGGCTATAAAATACATGGTATGGATAAAAGTTAACCATTTATTATTTTTTTTTTGGGGGGGGGGATAAATTTATTCCGCGATGTCTTCCTCTAAAAAAGAGAACGGTTTTATTTTTTGATATGACTTCATTTTAGATTCATACATTTCGTTTTCAGAGAATGATCCGAGATAACCACGTGGTGATGTTGACCATACAAAAGGAAATGCTCGTAAGTCAGAAAACTGATTAAGCATAACGGTACATGTAATATATTCACATGATGAAAGCAACATATCCTGGTTGTTGACAAATTGATAGCAGTTTACTCCTGTATTTCTCCTTAAATCGGTTTTCTAATTCGAAAAATTGAATTTAGTAATTCAATTAAGTCTGATATTTGTTTGTTTTTTTTTAATTAGAAAAAATTAGAGAAAAGAGACGACAATTTTTTCGCGGACTCCTTCAGGAATCTAGAGGTATTTATTATGTGTTCATATACCAGTCAATTCTATATGTAAAAAACATTTCTTCTTATTCTGTAAAACGCGTTAAAACAAATTCACAATCAGGACTAAAAGTTGTCATATTGATTACAAATTAAAATTGGGAAATTATTTACCAAGTTGTTTTTATTATTATTTGCAGAACCTTAACCAAAACAAATGGAACGCCACATTAGATGCCTGGGTAAGTATTTTAATAACATACGTGATGTACGTAAAAGTATGATATGCATATCTTTATATATTTACATTATCCAGTGTCTTTGCCTGTGATAACACTACGTATCGATTTTGTACTATATAACTCATAATACAAATGACGCCAAATTGAGGCGCCAGCGGGGTTTGTTTATTTATATTTGAATATTTAATCATACGATGGCCTAAAATTATATAAATATAAGTAATAAGAAATCATTCTTTGAATATTATGAGGTGATAAGTTCGGTCGGGGCGTGATCAAATCTATCATAAAGCCCTTCGGGCTTTATTGGATTTGATCACTCCCCGACCAAAATTATCACCTCATAATACTCAAAGAATGATTCTATATTCCTTATTTTAAAACAAATGACACCCGTCGCTTATTTTTTACAGGACAAGGAGAAGAGAAATCAGATTCTATTCTCCATTCTTGTAGACCAAGTGGTAAGAAATACATTTTGAACAGAATCATCAAATTTTAGACAACAACTAAACGTCTTAACTGACAGATATCTTGTTTAAGATTACATGCATTGATATTCTGATACATTACCTTTTTTTAAGAGGAAAATGAGGACAAGAAGATGCCCACAAATGGCAGGGAAAATGATGGTGAGATTATTTATAAAAAATATCCTATTGTGCATTAAAATGGTATCGAACACATATTCCTATCTTCAAGCATTTTAATAGAATATATTCATGGTTTTATTTGTGGCTGTTTTCAGAAAAAACTTCAAGACCGCCACTTAGATCTGAAAAATCTTCAGGAGGAACTGATGGTAGTCTTTCTTTCAACCATACAATTTATTGAACTTTACTTCATTTACGAGATTTTATGAAACCTACATCTCTCATTCCTTTTCTATGTAGAAAATATCCTCGTATGTAATGTTTTGTTTTGTTTTTTTGCAGAAAAGTGTAAATGAAAGAGAAAAAAATCGTCAAGCAAAGAAAGCCATTGAGGAAGAGTTGTTGGTAAGTGAAAAAAAAACGACATAAAATATGAGAATGTGAAAATACATTCTTATGATTTACATAATGAATTTATGCATCAATAAATTTCTATTTTTAAGATGGAAATAAACAGGAAAGAGGAAATGACAACAAGACGAAAAATGGTCCATAAGGAATTGATGGTATGAAATCACACTAAGGAAGTTATTAAACATAATTGACTTGATATTTTTGTCTGTCTTTAGAAGAAATGTGAAAATCTTGCATATTTTTAAAACTACTGCATTTTTAGAGCTACCACTTTGAGAGAACTGTCGAAGAAGATACGCTCTTTATTCCTCGGAAGTTATTCTTGACCGGTGTAGAAACCTTCAAGACCGTCCCAAAGGTACAAGTCTATATTACATATACAGTATAGTTGACAATATAAACCATGTACAGTAAAACATGGTTACTGCAAGCACGCCTATAATAAAATCACACATACAGCGAAGTTAGTAAAATGAATCAATGTCACTCATCGCTGGTGTTTCGTTAAATCTTTGTTTTACTGTAGGGTTAAAAAATACTGTAAACCAATTTTTATTCGCGGCGACTTTATTTCGCGATTAACTGTATTGTTTTAAAAACTATAGACAAAGGATTGGTTCGCGGCGAGAAATATTCGCGACCATAAGGCTCTCGCTAACCTTGCAAAAATTTCTCGCACGCGAATTTAAGTTGGTTTACAGTAGTACTAGTGTGTATTCATGAATACAGTTAACGAATCAAAGTACTGAAGAACTGACGGGAGTTGATTTTATCAATGTTTATTTATTTTAAAATCAATGATATGTTATTTTGCATGACAAGTACATGTACTTTCTAATTTGAATTACGCACATTTTTATAATATGAATTTTTGGACTTTTTCGACAAGAATGTCGAGAAATCCCCATAAAAATCATGTCAAATAATATTTAAAGATAAAATTAACTCAATCAAACTATGTATCAGTAATAGAAATATTTCTCGAAAATTGTATTGATCCAATCAATACTGAACTCTAGTCTCGTTCAACCAAACGTTCGGCTGACACCGTAAATTTCCGACAAGGATTTACGGAGACAGCCGAGAGTCGAGTTGAACGAGACTATATTGAACTCTGGCGTAGGAATACATACGACTTCAAAAAATATTTAAATTGTTCGTACCATTTAAAATCTGACTATTTTCAAGGTATTCATAAATAAGTTTCCTTGAAAAACAATGCTTTAGCATGCATTACATCGAATTTATCAATTATTTTCAAGAACTAATTCTTGTCAGCAGCAATGATTTGTGCTGAGGTCCAAACACTGTTTCACTTTCGGTTTGTCTGAGTAACTGCATAGGAGAGTTGATTAAAATCAGCTCCCAAAAAGCTAGCGTGACTGTACTAGTATGTTCTCATCAATTGATCCTTCCTCTTTTAAGCTCGATGATGCACCTAGAGATGTGAATGAGAGAAAAGATGGACCGTCAGCCAGTTTTTCCTACGAAGATCAACCCCAGCCACAGTCACAGCCGAAGGTTAATATCAATTTGAGTTAAGAAAAACTCTTTTTAAGTTATCTTAAATGCATACAATTGAATTGCATTTTTTTAAAATTTTTAATACATTTTGTTTTTTTAACAGACAGAGACAAAGGCAAAACTAACATTGAAGAGCCGTATCAAGAGGATTTTCGGGTTCCGTTAACCATGCAAACGAAAACCCTGTGATTGTCTGAATGAAGAAAGCATTCCTGAAGCTTTAAAATTCCATTTATTAAGCTTAATAAAGTATTGAAAAATAAAAATTTATAGTTCCATTTGCAAATGCGTTTATATTATTATCAGATCCTGGTCTTTGTAACCATTAGATACTCATTGTAACAAAATTAAACATAATCCACGCTTATTTTCACTCTCTAATACTTATCTAGACAGCACATGCAAAATTATTGTGTTTAAAATTATCTGGTACCGGTAAATCCTTAGTGCAAACTATCGATGGTTATTATATTAGGGATGTCAATTTCACTCGGTTGGCTTAGTCAATTGTGAGCGTTTTATTATTTAAATTTACATCTTTCTTTTAACAAATCAATAAAAGGTAAGTAAAATTTAATGAATGACTATTTTCTATTACTTACTTATTAATCAATTATCATTTATGTTGCATGCCACAAAACTTGGAAAGGGAAACATTTTATAGAATAAGCGGTAAATCAGTGGCGGAGTAAAGGAGGTCGCACCCGGCGTCCCCCCCCCCCCCCCCCCCCCCCCACAGCCCTGAAAAAATTGTCCAAATAAAGTTAAATCATACTCCTTCTGGCAAAGAAAATGTACAACTTGCGAGTCTTAATTATCTTTTTTTTTTTAACTTGGGGGATTTCTCTACATTAGACTGTTTCAATGGTGCAATATGAAGAAAACGCGTGTGTTCAATGATGTAACTAAAAAAACCCAGGAAAAAACATTTTGGTTACGCTGTCCTTGGGTTCAAATATGACCAGTCACCCATATACCCACCTTTAAGTAATTGTTTATACTAACAAGTGTTTTAACGACTCTTCCATTGTTATTATAATATAAGCTGGTATATATAGTTACATGTATCTTTTATTAAAACTTCATTAATTTACATTGTCCCATTGAACTTGGTTTTTAAACTGATTAATTTACAGTCATTCGAAAGAAAAAAAATAAAAGGATATGTTTCTTGGATTTCTACAAGACAGAGGAATTTGATGACTGTAGGTCTTAAATCTACAAACCTTTAAAAATTGTAAATAATTTTATTACTTTAAGTATACCGGTAATCACGAGAAGAAATATCTCAAACGTCTATTTAAAGACTTCCTTTTTACCCTACAAAATCTCTAGAATCCTGGAGCTTCCGGGGCCGGCTTTGCCCCCTGGGTCACCAGCAGGACTTAGCCCTGGACCATCTGGAGGCCACAAAGCGGCCTCTCCAGACTCCCTGTCTTATACTGACGTCCCCTCTAACTTCACATCCTGGATCTACCCCTGGAACTAAATATTTTTAAGAGGAGTTGGTGTTGGTGTGTGTGAGTGTGGGGGGGGGGGGGCGAATCCTACTTCCTATGGTTTATCTATACGATTGTTGTTGGGTTTTTTTATTTTCATAAAACAGTTACTGTCTGCATGTGGAAAATATTGGCTTATAAATCGCCTTTCCTCTGTAGTGTCAAAAACGCTGTGAAATTTAGAGTAATTTTGGACAAGGTTCATTTCTTTTTATCTCGAAATATCGATAATAAAAACCTATTTTGAAAGTTAACAAAAAGCAATCTTACTTGGAAATATAGAAAGTAATCAAGAATCAGCAGTAAGTAATTAAAACGCAGGTTAAAGGGCATTAGATGTAAACATAAAGATAAGATTTCGAATTTTTAAGTTTTGTATTGGCAATAATTTTAAAATTATGACATACATATTTGGCTTCCTAGGTGACCATATACTACATGTAGCTGCAGAGATCTAGATGTGTTCTTTGTCTAATATAGGCCGCAACTTCTTTTTAATTTTACTGCGGGAAGGTAGAGTATCCATTCCGAACCATCTACCAGTAATTGATTTTTATTTTCCAAATATTAAAGAAATTTTACCATGGAACATCACCTACCTTACGATCTTTATTATTTATTTCGAATTAAAACATCGAGAGCATAGACATGTCTAAGTATACGTAAGGTGAAATGCATTGTTTGGTTTAACATTTGATTATAAACCCTCGAATATAAGGATGGTGGGTCCCGGTGACCCCATAGTCTTAAGTATTATATTAGTATCTTTCTACAAATAAAATTTGGTGTTATGACATCAAATTTTATTCTTATATATATTCTGCTTGAGAATTCGGGTAATTTACAGTTAATTAAAAGCTTGTTTATGTAAAAAAAAAAGAAAAAGAAAAAAAAGATAACACTTAAATTAATCATAACCCGCAAGATAAAAGCTAGAATTTATGAGAGAGAGAGAGAGAGAGAGAGAGAGAGAGAGAGAGAGAGAGAAAGAGAGAGAGATTTGAAGGGGATTATTGTTATTCTATGCAATCGATTGAAAATACATGTACATGTACTACTTAAAATAGCTTCTTCGCATTTTCATGTGAGAGATTTTTCTCTATATAGCTTAGCTGTGGGAATATTCATCTCTTAAATTGTTTAATTTTATTAGCAAGTAACTATTTAGATAATTCATATAGCTATTCCTTTTTTATCTAAAGTAACCAAATATCTATGTCAAATGCATCAAAATTAACACATGTATTTCGAATTTTAAAGATGAATAGGAAAAGGCTTGCTCAAAAATATCAATGGACGTTACTTAAGATTAAAAATGACACAGTATGTATATATAAATTCTAAACACACATTTTCAAGCCTTGACTAAGTGAGAAAAACTTGAACCATAAATAAAACCCCACAAAAAGGGTTACAGCAACTTTAGTACACAGTTTCCTTGAACACGTTGTTTCGGTTTAACGTGGTCCTCAAATTGAAAATTTCAAAAATATTTCAATTAGTGAATCTTCTTAAACTCTCGTGCACATTCCCAAAAATATTAAAATGAGAAACTTTACGTGTGTCCTTGGCTTTTGGCATATGTTCATTGATGCAATTCCAACACCCACCCCCACCCCACCCCTTCAAGATATTAGATGTTTTTTTCTCACAAGAATTTTTAAAGGCAAATATAGTACTAAGTATGTTGCAATTAAATTGGAATACCCATATAATTTCCTTAGTGTATACTATATGAGTGTAAAAATAAACGGATTTCTCAGTATTTTTGTGATTTTCCCAAGTATATGTTTCTATTTTTGAATTAAACTCTTCCCTGTTTTCCCTAATACAGGAACTGCTCACTAAATATCTTAAGAGATATCCACTTGGGGGCAGTGACTTTCCAGTTTTATATTGGCGTCGTTTCTGACCTTTTCCTGGCATGTGAAATATCAAAATCGTATAAAAGCCAGGAAAACTTTAGATATATCGAACTAAATTCTATGTTGAAATACTCTCTTCATATCCGTGTAAATTCTTACTTCTTTCTTTTATATTCATATCGTTCCTTACAACATAATTATACTTAATCATCACATGCATGAATCACTATCTGAGTCTCATGAGAGAGAGAGAGAGAGAGAGAGAGAGAGAGAGAGATTTGACATAAACACAATTTGTTGATAATTTTACCAATTACACTGGATTTATCGTCTCTGTTGCTCAAAAATTCATAAGTTATAGATGCAGACACATCTCCATGCTTGCAGATGGAGAAGGTAATATGTACATGTAAATAATGTGTTACATTTTGTTAATAAATAATTAATCTGAATACATGTACAGTTTGCCTACATGCCATGACTATTTCCATGAATTACCGTTCTCTGTCTTTCTTCAGAGACGTAAAATTTCGTCGATCGGCTTTTGGAGCATACTCCAAATAGTACTCAGCGGAGAACGTACTCCAAAACTTTTATAACCTCGGTTTTTAAGGTCGTACTCAGTGGAGCACATACTCGGAGTACGGAGTATGAGTATGAGTACGAGTATGAAAAAAGTTTTATAACCTCGGGGCCGGGCTTTTCATGGCTGATGCAATGCAAAACCCTCGTAGACTCTCTACTTTGTGTTGTGTATTGAAACCTGAAGCGGTAGAGGGGGTGTTTCAAAACAGATAATCTGGACATTTTTCATATTAGTGGATGAATGTAGTTTGAGCACAAAGGTATTTATGATTATCGAAATAACTTGTGAAAAGTGGTGGAAGAAAAACTGTAGTATCATCAATTGGATACATTACTTATTAAAAATCGACTTGGAAAAAATTGTCCGATCGGGTTCGGTATTTTTGTACTACTCATAAATGTATAAACTTTCAGAATTAAAATTACAAATTTCTCCATTAAATGAATTTAATGATTACATTAAAATTATTTATCACTTATGGTTCATAAATATATACCTTGCAATGTACGTGTTACAGGGTTCCGTCTTCTATACCGCATGCATATTTACTGTCAAAATTCGACAAACTTGAAGACTTTACATTTGTCAATTTGTAACATGTCAGCCGTGATATTTCAGAAAACGGAAATACAAATGCAGAGATTACAGATGGAAAGTGTGTATTATAGTAGCTGGTTACATATAAATAACAAACAGTATTATACAGCTGCAATAAAGCATCTGTAGGGAAAATTAGATTGAAGGTCAACTCCAAAGTGTTTTACTTTATTCCTGAGTTTTTAGGTCTTTTCGATCAAAATTACACTCATTCATACTTAGGCTCACACATCAACACGATTGCATATTCAGATTTACAAGTTTGCATGTCTCAGTCTGGATTTTTGAACACGATTACCCTCCATACATAACTTCTATGAAAAGGCCAATCGCATCTTCTCGGGCATTTCCGGAAGGCCCGAGAGCTGCGATTGATTAAAAGGCCAGGATAGCGCGATTTGCGTGTTAGGACCGTTGATAAACCGAAAGTTGATATTTTGCACGATTATTATTTTGTTCGAGAGTGATTTTCTTTTATTTTGGAAGTTATGTTCCTAATGTGAGGTAATACTTTAACCTTGACTGGTATATTCAGACAAATTTATGTAAAATGAAAGTTGTGATGATAATGATCCATGGCACATGCATTCAGACATTCAACTGTTCAAGCATACTTGTGTGATATCAAATTTAATAATTGTATACATAAATATGGTGTTTAAAAAATATAAAGGCCTCTTTTTGACAATAGTTCAAGATTGATTATAACGATTTTATTAGCAAAGTTTTTAACATGACCTGACGTGTATGCACCTGATTGCGCATGTATAAGTAGTAACTTTTGTCCCACTGACACCGTGCTATATATCTTGTTCAAGGTATCTGGCGTGCTCTATGTAAAGTACAAGTACATACAGATATGATCATGTGAACGGAATTTTCAATGTAATTATGTTAGGAATCATGGACCCATGAATGACATAGCAACAATACAACAAACGTAATTTGTAAACAGTCTGTGACATATTGTTCAATTCAATGTAATGCAGCAGCAGGTATCCTAGCAAAGAACAGTAATAAACGGGAATTATCTCCCTTACACCATGAATTGCATATCATTAACGCTATATTAAATATAAAATAATCCGACCTTTCTTGACTTGCTTTATCGAAGATTTATACCATACATTACCATGATAATTGAGATTAAATGTTACATGTAAGCTATAAGATATTTTGCTGCAGCAAAAACATTTTATCATAAATACATCCCAAAAAACATATAAAATTAATAAAACATGTAGATTATTTATTTGATAGTTTTTGTCTCTTATTTTGGAATTTTTTCATTCAAAAAAAAAATTTCATTGAATAATCAAATAATCTATCCGTATTTCGGGCCACCATAAATGCTTATAGCATTTAACAAGTATTCAACAAATATTTAACAAGTATACAATATTTAGTTACCAATCTGCCGAAAATATCATATGGCGGCGCTGTAGGATAATTAATAATACATGCAGTGAAACCTCAATCAAGTCGGTCGACACACGATATAGATTTTATACTTTTTTGTAGACTTTGCATGAACTAAAATTTAATTTAGATGACTTTGAGATGTATCAATACCGAAGGTTTGATTCCAACTGATGATGGTCTTACAATTCAAAATCATGCATAGTGAACAATGAAAAAAGAAAGTAAAGGATCAACAAAAATATAAAGAAGTTATTCATTTATCGAACAGCTATTATTTAAGTCATATATTATTAAGTAACATGTACATAAAAGGGTAAATTTCAGATGAAGGAATAATTGTCAGCCAACATACACAAAAGTAAATTAAAGAGTTACTGTACTATCCATATCTGACCGTGCCTCAGCTGATATGAATAAAAAAAAAGCTCTGCAGAATTTAGAAAGTTAAACAAAGTTGTCGAAAATCTTAACATAATGTCTGGAGAAGTACAGGCACATTGCTACAGTAAATGTATACATTTATTACAAAAAGTCCGAAAAATTAAATTTCACTAGTCTCTTCAGTTACAAAATGGAAGAATCGTACACCGTCAAGATTATTTGCTAATCATGGCCCCACATACAGAGGACGAAATATTAATGATAGCTACATGTACTTTTGGCATTGCATTTAATGAGGAAATATTTGTCATATTTAAAAAATTAAAACCAATATTTAAAACAAATATTTAAGAAGATATTTATTGATCCATCAAATAATGAATTGTTGTGTTGAGCCACATTCAGTGCTATTGAGGGTCTAAAAGTATGTTACTGAGTGGAAGGTATTCCTTTTCATGTCTTATGTACATCAGCAACTCAAAATTACCATTTTGATAATAAGATAAGAATGCATGTAGATTTTGAATAAATGAAAATGTACGTGACGGATATATTTTTGTTGCCCTTTGGTAGCAGACTTCAAGAGACTGTGCATTAGAAAATTACTAATCCTCGTCGTTTAAATGTGTAATAGATATATTAATATTTGATATGAATGCAATGGTCTTTGGATTCCTAAACTATAGCTGATAAAAGTCCTTAAGTCATGTATTTAATTATCAGCCCAGATATTGACTCATTTGTAAAATTAAAAAATGTATGATATAGATTATGATTTCTTAAAACAATTTTCACAGGGTCCACAAAGTCTTCCATGATGGCATCTAGAGATGAAGCCCAGCATGTGGTGGAATGTGACCTGTGTCAGCAACCAGTCTCGTTTTTCTGCAGACGATGCGGGGTCAATCTTTGTGACCCATGTGTCCTTATACATCTGCGCGTGAAATCTAAGAACGGCCATGACATTGTAGATTACAAAAGCAAGGATGATGACGACACATGCCACTGTGATTCCCATCCCCAAAACGATTGTTCCGCATACTGCAAAACTTGCGAAACTCCAATATGCATCCTTTGCGTTACTATTAAACACAAATCGCACGAAATATCCGAGCTGTCCGATAAAATTGAAGAACTTTTGAAAGTGATTGCTACGGAAAATGATCGACTTCAGTCATTCAAACATGAATTGGAGAGAATTTTGGAACATACGACGAAACTGTTGTCCTCGATATCCTCGATTTATAAACTGAGGAAAGACGAAGTTACAGCACGGGGAGAAGAGTGGCACAAACAGATCGAGAAGACCGTGAAGAAACTTCACCAGGAACTGGATGACATGCAAAAGGAACACGAGGCTGTACTACAGAAACAAAAGGAAAAGTTTGAAGAAATGGTTTGGAAAGTGAATAAAATAAATGGAAAAACAAGAAAATTACAGAAATCAAAGAACGTCACAGAAATGCAGACTTTTGTACCAGTGATTCAGACACAGGAGAGTTTAAGTGAGGTCTCCCAGTATTCGTTTCCGATGTTATATGAATATAAAATAGATGAATATTTGGAAAATAAATTAAAAGAAAATGAGTTATCGGGTAGAATTATATCAGAGATACCAACAGTTACTTCTGTTATAGACACTGGGTTCCCTGCTGATGAAAAGTATAATACTCGTCTGTATGACATGGCCGTTACCGACGATAACAAAGTGTGGATGGGAGGAGCGAGCAGAGAACTGAAGTTGTTTGATCTCCAGGGACACCTCCACCACACCGTTAGCATTACTTACTATGGCATGTACTTATGTATGTACAACAAACAAGTAGTGTACAGTGATGCAGATGATAAAGCCGTGAGAATGATATCTGACACCGACTCTGTGGTGACGATGTTCACTACCGGGGACTGGAGGCCATACGGCGTCACAAGCACCGCATCCGGTGATCTACTGGTCTGTCTCCGTAAAGACGATCAATCCAAAGTCGTCCGATACAGCAGTACCGGTACCGTTCTCCAGGAAATCCAGTACGACTCGCAGTGTCAACCTCTGTACAAATCGGCCTCTTACATCGCTGAGAATGTCAACGGGGACATCATTGTAACTGACTGGGAGAAAAACGCAGTCATTGCTGTCGATAGATTGGGCATATTCCGGTACTCGTACTCAGGGAAGGACACTAAATACGTTTGTTCAGTCGCCACCGATTCTGTCGGTCATGTCATCTTTACAGATTATATGGGTGACAAGATTCACATGTTGGACAGAGACGGACGATTACTGAGGTACATAATTCCTGAAGGAGGAATAAAACAATCACGCGGCGTGTGTATCCTTGGTCACGGTGAGATGATGGTGGGAGAGAGTCTGACCGGAATTGCTAAAATAATCAAATACGTAGAAGAATGAGGATTCATCAGTTTTAATCAATGTCAAAATAGAAATGTGATGGTTATTTATGAACAAATAGAGAAAAATCATTTATTGTTTCAAAGTGGCTCTGAAGTAAACCATGATATAATAAACTGACTGAAGTACCTACTGTCTGAACGTGGTAAATCTATTAAATTGTATTGTGTGATTCAATATTCCTATTTCTATGTTAGCTTTTTTTTTTATTTTCTGCATACACATTTTGTTTACAATAACCCAATCTGAGTAAGTCAAATTCCGGTTTTATTAAGATCTTTCGCTTCCGAGCGGAAGAGCTTACTATTATTCTGAAAATTTTTCAAATTACTTACTTTTTCTTCTAGACGCCAACCTTGATCCTTAATATTTCGCTCGTTTTCTACCTGATAATAAAATTGTTAAAAGATGTATTTAAAAAATTGTGGGCCTTTCTGAAACCTTTCATTCAGTATACAAAAAAGGACTGGTTCCTATAATTAGGGGGCTAGAGGCTTAAATCAAAAGTTTTTTGTCAATAACTTGTAAAGGAATAAAAATTTCTAATGCATTATTGGGGCAAAATTGTAAAAAAAATTAATTTCAATTCCATCCGCAGTATTGAATTTGATGTTTGTGTAAAATATAGACAGTATTTGCATACTTTATTTTTGCCAGTTCGGTCTATTTTCGTGATGGTGTGCACGTTAAGAAGTTATGAAATGGCTTCTTGTTATGCACTAATTGATGCATGCAACGCGTATAGATAATTCATTTTTTAATTTTTTAATTCCCATCTATTTTTTTTATTGTAAATATTGTTTTTATTGATATGTAAATTTTTATTTAATAAATATGAAGCTCTTTGCATTTATTTTAGTTGCTTCTTTCAAAACTCTGCCCTTCTCTGTATTTAGATGCATTCCGAGACTCGGGTAAACCGCTAGCTGTATACTAGTATAGGCCGTCGCCAAGACGACAATGCATGTGTTTGTAGAGCTGGCTGTACACATGTTTAACGCCCCACTGTTACGAAGACATCTTGAATTGATTCACTACTTGGATATGTGTTAATTAAATGGTTCTAATGCATGGTAATTAAACTCAATTTTTCTACAATACACGGCCGTCATATAAAGCATAATGTATATTAATGACATGACAAATGTACGCTGGCAATTTAAACAAGCACGGAATTGATACCGATAGAACGCTTTCTTTTAAAGCATTACAAAAAAAAATGAATTACTCTAAAGATAATATCATCATTGTTGAGATGGTTTCAAAAAGGGAACTTAATATTCGACTATAATAGTATCTGAACTCAGAGCCGCTAATTATCAGGGATATTAAATATGAATTGCCCCGCATTTGAATTTGGCGTTTTTTAAAAATAATTTTCAAAAATCTACAAACGGAAATATCAAACAGCCTTCATCAGCAATTAATTGAACAAATTGTGATTTATAAATGTACTCGAAATCTTCCGTGGAATAAATTTACATGGAACAAATGTTGTTTAATGTTTATCAAATACGCTGTCGCCTTAGCTGTCGAAGAAAATTAACAAACTGTTTACGGATAGATTGAGAAAACTTTCAGACCTCCTTTGTTGTTTTACAAATTCTATAAAATGTAGACTCATTGAATGAATTCTTTACCATTTTCCGTTTGGGGTATTTGAATCACATAAGAGAACGTGGAACTTTCCTTACTCTCGCGGGTTATGCCGAGCATACTTTCTTAGCTACACTGAGATTGAGTAACTTAGTACTCATTTGTTGAGCACTCACATCGTTTCGTCGAGAACTCATTTGTTGAGTACGCATTGAATTAGGTTTACTGATAAGTTAAGTACGCATTCCTTTGTGTTGGTTGATATTCATTTGTTGAGTGCTGATTGATACTCATTAGTTGAGTATAGTTTTTAATTATTTTAATTGTTCATAAGTGAGTTAGAATTTTAGTTTTGTAGTTTTTATAATTTTCATATTGTAAGTGATGTTTTAAAGTGATTTTTGATACTCAAACGAATCAGGAAATAATTGATCAAATCTTGTACATATACAGGCGGAATTATTATTTTTGCGTTGTTAAATTGTTCTTAGAAGTTCGTAATTAAGTTCTTTTATTAATATCTCAAACTCAGTTTAGTATCCCGCAAAACTCAGTTACTCTTTATTTAAAAACTTGCATGACTAAACAAAGTATTTCATCGGAAGCATGTATTACAGCTGCGTATATGTAGCTCTCGGTCTTATAAAAAAGTTTAGAGTGACTACCATCCGAAATTTTCCAATCTAGGGGCTACAGACAGCTAACACCTTTAAAAATACATTTTAGAATTTGCCGCTGTTCATAAATTTATTAAAAAACGCGCAGATTCAAGTGGTGATAAGTCGTTTGAAATGGGATTTATGACGTTCATGTTTATTGTTTTCATTAATATTATTTAATTTTTTCAAGCTTGTCGGTGAAATGAAAACAGTTTTCATTATATATGTTATATGACATAAAAATAACAATATTCAAGGCCTTTCTGTCAATTTTCAAGCAATTAAAGGACTCTCCTAATAAGAAAATAAACGTAAAGTAAACTACATACACGGTACATGTACGGCCCAGTGTTTTCACATATAAAGTTTTGTTTCGCTTTGTTGTGTTCTCCTTGACAATACTGACACAAACTATGTCAAATAATAAACAAATGTCTGACCAACCACTGTCATTTTCAGTATCTGTAGAAGAAGAAATCAATCCACACAAAAGATTGAGAGAGGACAGTAGTCTCGTTCTCCCTAGTGATCTAAGTAAGTTATTTATGCGATATCCTCGGCTCGCTGTCCTCTGATGAAAATTCAATGAAACAAGCATTATGATAGCCTTGATGCTTCAGAAAGATAACTTTAAAACAGCTCTCGCTCGTATATTGGTCCCAGAGATTGCTGGTCTACGTTTGAAGATTCAGGAACTCTCAACTAGAAATGGAGCAATACTCCAGAAGAAATTATTTAAAAATTTCCGGAATTCCCGAAGAAAAAAATGAAAACATCGATATACGCTTGTGCTGAATTTATTTAACAACATTATGTTCAAACAAATGCAGGACAAAATAGCACTGAGAGCATCTCCCGATCTCATCGAGTAGGAAAACCAATCTCTGGTCACGGTCCACGTGATAATATTGTCAAATTCGTCAGTTATCGAGAGTGGGGGAGAGAGAGAGAGAGAGAGAGAGAGAGAGAGAGAGAGAGAGAGAGAGAGACAGAGAGAGCACAGGGGACGAAGCTGATGTAAATCACACGTGCGCTACGTGTACGAACGATGAAATGTAGGATAGCCGCATTGAAGCTTGTTACCCTACCCTAGTTGAAAATTTTAATATTGTTTATGTATTCCTATATTTTAATTATTTTATTTAGAATTAGAAAATTTGAAACTAAGAATCTCTCCCTCTCTCTCTCTCCTAACTTAAATTAAACATTATATAACCGTTATATATAAGAGACAATATGACATTTATATGTAGGTAAGAACATGTACGGCAGACGTTAATTTAATTAAAACAGTTGATATCGCTAGAATACAGGTTTTCAGATCCTTGATTAATGAATTTAGATATTGAATCTCGAATTTTACTAGTATTTTACTGTTTATTTCGATCGGAAGTACGTCACAACATGAGTGTTCAATACCACCTTGGAAAAACTTAACGTACATGAAAGGGTGCACAAGCCTTTATTATGGGCAGATGTACAAAGAAATGGAACTTATAAACCTCGGAAAAAAATAAATAAACAGGAAACTGAAAATTATAGGAATTCAATCTAGGTCTAAGGGGCACAACGCTTTCAAAAATTGCTCAATCGTACCACAAACCGAAATTGACCTAGATATTCGTATGGTAAATCTTAATACCAAGTATTATATCTATCACCTGGGAAAATAAGGTGTTTCTATATACTCAGTATCCGGCGACAATAAAACTAAAATGCTTTAGATGTTAAAAAGCACTTTATTTGAACTTTAGGTCGGTATGGGTGATTTCTGGGAATCCAAAAAACTGCATCCGAACAATCCGAAACCCAATTCCTCTCTCTCGACAATGGTGTATAACACAATACCGGTATAAATAAGAATTGAAAACAATATAAATAAGCACTTAAGCACGAGTGACATATGTCATAGAGTAAAACTTCAATATGAGTGAGTCAATTAAATTAAAGGTAAGGTGTAAGACTTAATAAAATAATAATTAAGCAATTATAACTGGAGTGAATTATTGTCTTGAACAAAAGGAAAGGTACATTTATGAATAGATAACAGTAACTCAAATTCCACTCCATGATATATCTTTCAATAAGTGTAACCTCTTCGAAGAGAGTGAATGGAAAATGTTGATGGACAGACCGACCGACAGGTTGATAGCAGCAAAGCAATATACACTGAATTGGAAGTATGGAAAACGGTAGAGATACTGACAAACGGCAATAAAGACTATAGCCCCCCCCCCCCCCCCCCCCCGTCTATATTACCAACCTAATCGACTAAGACACCCCTACTTTTTAGTAAAGTAAGACATAACCATGACCAAAACTGATTCTGTCGTTTTGTATAAAGTTGCAATCTTTGCTGTTTTACTTGCATGTAATTTCATATTGGATTGGCAAACATGCTTCCTTATATGAACTTATGGAATAGCGAAAACTTTGAATCCTGTGAACTTTTTAATTACGCCACAATAATTACGCTTTTATAAAATGACGCTTGATAAAAAATGATTAAGAGAAAAAACCAATGAGATTTCGTTTTCAAAACAATTCGAATTTTCTCGGTAACTAAAGGTCAATCGTGTCTCATTTCTTGAAAAGAACGTAATTAAAAACGTTTGTTGATTTTTTTTTAATTGTACAGCGACTTGTTGATTGAATAATCAGACAAATCAACCGATTAATTTAAAAGGACAAACGCTTGATTTTTCGGTGATATTATTAATGGACTACAGAGCCTCAAACATCACTGTAACGTATAGCATGGCAAAACAGTATACAACAGTCAACATGATAATAACAAGAGTGTTGTGTTGTGCAAATGAATGCTGGACAACTCGCCCTCAAGATATCTCGCCCTCAAGACAACTCGCCACCAGCTCTAGACAACTCGCCCCCAAATTAGGACAACTCGCCCTCAGTCAAAACAACTCGCCCCAAATGATATATTTAATACATAACGTTAATAAGTCGTCACTTTGAAGAATCAAAATTAGACGTGTACATGTCACTCTAATTATTTACAGTGTGGTTTTCATAATAGTTTTAACTAATTATCATTATCACACGAATAATATAACGCGATTGTTTGATCGCTGATTTCATCATTACGTTGGTCATAATTAAGTTATTTTAAAACTTAACATAATGTGCTCAATCTATAATAAATTGCTCCGATTTCTAAACTCATAATTGTTTAAGTACGTTTAAATGTATTTGCCTGAGTTTATATCGGGAAAGAGAATTTATAAATAATAAAAGAAAACATATTTTTTTTAATCAGAATACATACAACCTTTGCAGTGGCGTAGCTACCTTTCAATTTACTGTAGGTAAAAGGTAGGGGGTCTGGGGGCCCAGGGGGCGAAGCCCCCGGAAGCTCCTGGATTTTATGTTATTTGAATGACAAAACAGCCTAAAAAATATGACATTTTTTAAGTATTATGATTCCAATAAATATGAACAAAAGTTGCTGAATTCCGAGACAAACATTATTTACCTGGTACTCTTCGAATATTTTCTTTAAAATTTCAAGACCACCGATGCTCTTGGATTTTAGGTTTTAGCTTTTAGATTTACAGGCTTTTGATGATGAGATATTGTCTCAAAATGGTACAATTTTACATACTGTATGTGTAAGGGAAATGTTGAATTTTAAAAGAATGTGTAATTATATTTGAAACACTGATACCCCAGCGGAAACCAACTGCATATGACTAAAGATAATAGGCGTTTTGAAACAGGTCTAATATTCAAACCGTAACATACTTACCTAAATGACAAATTTTTGATCAAGTTTATCACAATGTATTGTGACTTTGTCAAAATTTTAATCACCCGACCGCCGACTTTAAATTACATGTAAGTATAGACTGACAGAATACAATTACGGACAAACACTCAAAACTTGATGTGTTTTCAGATTTAAACTTGAAAGGAGTTAAAAGTTGTTCATCTCATTTTAATAAGTTTATTGTAGATCATTCTTTAAGCCAATAACATGAAAGTCAAAGGTATAGCTCGTCCATATTAATTTAGGATTCAAACGAACTTCGAATTAATTTTAATGTAAAGTATGGAATGACGGTATGTTCCGAAATCGTAGTAATTGTATGGTTTACGATGAGAACCGAATACTAAATATGCAGATTATAATTCAGTGGAGTCTCAATACGATTTGTTTACGTGCAAATAATAGGAAACTCAAATCATAAGACCTATGCTTTGCAAAATTTTGTGTATTCATTTGCGTTTTTGCGTAAAGGACGCTACGCCACTGCTTTGCTGATTATAGATGCATTTGAATAAAACTGTTCAAGTAAAACTGTGATTGAAAGTTTTCAAAGTCTGTTAAATTCAAAATTAAAATATATCAAAAATTGAAATAAAACCTAAAGAACATTAATTGCGTGGTGGTATAAAAGGGAAAAAAAATTTCGTTATAGATTTTGTCGTTATAAACAAAAATACTGGGAGCAAGTTGTCTTTATTTTGGGGGCGAGCTGTCTTGAGTGGTGGCGAGTTGTCCTAAATTGGGGGCGATTTGTCTTCTGTTTTACTGGGGTTGACTTGTCTTGGGGGCGAGTTGTCCTTATTCCGTGCAAATGCCATGCCTAAAAAGTAGTCAGGGGATTGATAAACAGTGCACTCGCCCCCGGCTTTGTAATCTTTGATTACACATGCATGTTTAAAACACAGTTTGCACCAGCTACCAATAGTTGATATTCAAGGGGGAAACAATTATTTGTGGATTATATTTTTTCTCCAACATTCTATACATGTAGGTCTCGGACCATGATATGATAAATAATATAAATACATTTGCAAATGAAACAACGAAGATAAATTAATTTAAAATATTTAAGCTGAACAAATGGAATTTTTGTGCAATGACCGATTTCTTTCATCATCATGGCCTCCATTAGTTTTAGTTCAGCGGAACCCGAAAATTTTCTTAATGCGACTCTTGAGTATGGGCTTAGTCTCTCTCTGTTAAAAAAATACAAATACGTGTAATAAAAATGCAACTAAAATAAATGCAATCAATATAATAGATATATTATTTCAAAAACTAAGATTGATATTAACCTTCAGCAGTGGTTGGGTTGGTCTACGTAGGAAAGGCTGCCACACGGTCCATCTTTCATTTCATAAATGACTCTGGGTGCAATCTCGAGCTTTAAGGAGGAAGAATCACTTGATGAGTACCTACTAGTACTTTTTGTCAAATGTACAGTATAACAAAGTCGAAACACAGCACCAGGGACGAAAGATATTGATTCGTTATAAACGTAATTTGTTATGTCTAATGAATTTACAAACTAACTTTTCTGTATGCGTGATTTCGTTGTAGGCGACCTCGGCGTAACCAAGTTTTACTGTTTATAGTAAATATTGTGAAAACGATTTCTTGAAAATTTAAACTAGATTATTGCGATGATTTAACATATTTAAAGTATCAATGTATCTGTTTTAACATATACTGTATATATGTATGTAATATAGACTTTTACCTTTGGGACGGTCTTGAATGTTTCTACACCGGTCAGGAATAACTTCCTTGGAATAAAGTGCGTATCTTCTTCGTCAGCTCTCTCACGATGATAGCTCTGGAATAAAAAATAACCAACATATTTTGTTTCTTATACATGTAAATGCAAGACAGAAGAAATAAAATGATTTCCTTTACCATTTCCTGTACAAAATAAAACCTCTTTATATACTTACGAGAATGTTTTCTATAAAGAAAAAGAATGAAATTAATCAAGAAGTTCAAGTTTCAATGATATTGTTTGGTTGATAGTAAGACTTACCATCAGTTCTTCCATGAAGATTTTTTAGAACTAAATGGCAGTCTTGAAGTTCCTTCTAAAAAAAAATTTGTAAATTTAATGAATTTATTCTACTAAAATGTATAGACATAGTGATATGTTAGATACCGTTTTTAATGCACAATAAGGACATTTTTGATAAATAATCGTACCATCATTTTCCCCGCCATTTGTGGACATCTTCTAGTCCTTATATTATTCTAAAATAAAAGATAAGGTATCAGCTTTAAATTTACCAATATAAGTTTATGATTTTTATCAATCAAGGTCCTCAGGGACATGTTTAAACATACATTTAAAAAAAAAAGTACCTGAACATTTAGACTATGAAATCCTTTTCTGTTTACAAAGTCAGCTTCATTTGCAGTCGGTGTGGAAATTCTTATTTGTTCTTATCAACACAACCTAGAACTTAAGGAAATCCTAAGAAAAAAGAAATGTTTATATTATAAACCTGGTGTAGTGATCCAGGTTAAGATTCGAGATTTGTTTCCATAAATATATTGCAAGATGTATTTCAATATGTTGTAAGATTCTCAATGCTACAGATGTATATCTATAAAGACGCTGACCCAACCCCAGCATTAACCCACCAACTTGCCCCCCCCCCAAAAAAAAAAAACCCAACAAAAACAAACAAACAAATAGAATACTAAGACCCCAGCGGGATAGATATAGAAAAAACCATAAACTTTGAAAAAGATATTCCCTCTTATATACTACATGTAAGTACAAAATTTTATTTAAATACTATGGCATCCATTTGTAATATCTGCATTGACCTAGCACCCCCTCCACCACATATAGACTCAAATGAATTTATTTATTTCGCAAATTCACTTTAAAGTGTAAAATCTAGTTTATTTAAAAATGAAGTGAATAATTGCTGTGAAAAGATGAACAAGGTACTTTAATCTTACACATGTCCATACATATTTCGAAAAGGGGTTGGGGGGTGGGGTGTTTGAGAGTGGGTTGTTTTATGATGTTCAGTCATTTTATCACAGGGTGGTAGTGGTATGAGTACTCTGATTTTAGTGTGTTGGACATACATGTAATAATTTGTAAACCAATTGACAATGAACATCCTTGATAATCACACTGACAAGAGCAACAGACTTTTAGTATTTTATATTGTAATACACCTCTCTTGGATCCACCACCCATTATTCGGTAACTGCCCTTTGCGGAACTCTTTTGAGTGAAAAAACCCAAAAAGTCAATCATCTTTGGAGATGTGTGAATTATGTTCGATGTCTGTACAAGCTTTAATCAGAAACATTTATGTCTTAGCTTTTAAAAACACCATTTATTACCGAATGTTAAGAGGTTGAACTCTCAGAATTGTTTACTTTTACAATGTTTATTGTGCTTTTAAAGCAGAATCGGCAACTTTCACTTTACGGCGCATACAACTCTAAACAGTGTGTACGATGATTACCTGCAATTCGGCGGAATCCTTCCCTGACCTTACTGGCCATGTCACCCACCGGATATTTAATCTTGTGTGTGAACACCTCAATAATTGCCCTTTCCACAGATTTTACTACTCTTCCTGCAGAGGATTCTGACACATTCAAACAGTCCCCAACAAGTCGCAGGTGTGCCCCGGTGGCAACGAATCGTAGGAAAAGGAGCACCTGGATAAGCGGGGGAATGGGCCGATTCCTGGCAGTGCCTGTCTCTAGGATGTTGTTGACTCCATCCACGATAAACAGAATGGTTTCTGTAGAAAATCTGTATCTTTGATAACACTTCTTTCTCATCAAGACTTTCCAGAGGATTACTTAGGTCTCGAAAAACATGAGGTCGCCTCACTGGAACCGCGTTCTGTCTTCTGCGACGCCGACGTCTGACAATGGCAGCCATTTTGTTTGCTTGAGAAAATTCTTAAGTCTACTTTTTTGTATACTCAAATATTTGAGAATAAAACAGAATTTGAGAATTTTTATTTTGCTCAACTTTTTTATGGCGGCGGCTGAGTCTGAGAATTGGGGAGTTGAGAATATTCTCAGACTTGAGAACATTCTCAGACTTAAGAATGTTTTATGGCGGCGGACCCATGGCCAGTGCTTAATGGTTTCAAAAGGAAAAAATGGTCTCCCATTTCAAATCACCTAAATCATAATTCAGAAGACGGCTCCAACTTGTTTTGCATAATGGTTCGATTGAATTTTCTTTAAGAATTTTGTGTAGATCTCTAGAATGTTTTTGCACTTAGCAGTGAACATATTTTTTGAGTAATACATAGCGTACACACTTTTGAAAGAGGAACCAGATTTTTATTTTTTAGCCATTCTCTTATAGCTGCATCAGCCCATTGTATTAATGAAAATTTACATCAATGCCATATATCAAACTAAAGTGATGCAGATTCATTAAGGAAACTACTTCTCTCAAAACACCATTAATAGAAACAATGATTTTCTTAAACAATTTTTTTTAAAATTATAAACGCGTAGAATTCACAATCTAAATCTTTCAGCTGTGAATCAGAAGGGTTAGGAAGTGATGCAAAAAATGTGATTTAAGGTTGGCAGTAAAAATGTTTTTTAAAAGATATATGCCCTTTATTCTTTTATCCGAATTTTTTTTGTTTATTAGATATTTATATTATGCATTTATTCACATCAAATTTTAAACTATGCAGTGCGTTGCTTGCAACCAAAACAGATTTTCCACCTTTTCGTAAAAAATACAAAAAAATTCGTATAAAAATTTAAAGGCATATATCTTTCTTTTTACAACGCAATCTTCCTTCAAAAATGGTACTCGAACGATAAATAAAATAAAATTTTGGTGTAGCATTCCACCTTAACTGTATTACACCTGTATCTCAATCGACCGAGTATTTAGCGACGAGCGCACTAGGCTCCGTTCGTCATCGAAAGCAAAATTTTTGTCTTGCTTAGATGGCCGAGGGGTTAGCGCAGTGGCCGCTCACTTCTAGGAAAGTGGGTTCCATAGTATGTAAGTTCAAGCTCCAACCGGGGCGGAGGTGTGGTTTAAATAAAGTGATCCCCCTCCAAAATAGTTCCCAGTCGAAAGTTACTAGTAGTCGAGTTGACAGATCGATAGTTGTAAAATTATTTAAACGTTTATCCTCTCTACCTGGACATCAGCTACCCTATATACATGTACATGTTATTTATCAACCCGTCAACCTATTGAAAACCGAACCACCAATTGGCCGGACGGACGAACTGTAATCACTTCAACTCGATAACCTCCCGATTTGATGTGTGAACTTGTATTGATATATAAATAATAATAATAATAATTTGTAGTGATAATTGATAATCGTAGAAGTAATGTTTAATATTTAAAGTTGTTTTAATACATATTTATATCAAATTTAAGAATAAACTGATACTAGTATACTGATTGTCATGTTAAGGGAACTATTTGTGTTTGATGGTGAATTTGACAATAAGCAACCATAATATCAACCTCCTAATTCACCCAAAATTCATTTTAGAGAAAATTGGATGCAGTTAGAGCAATTTGGAATTCCCATCGAATGGAATTCGTCCAATCATAAACGAAAATGTACCACAAAGACGACCTACTGTTATGTTCTAAATGCCAGAGTTAATTTCATGAAGACTGTTTACAAGAGAGATTATTAATATATTGTTAATATTTGCACGTCAGAGTGTGTTTTAGAGGAAGATCTACATGTGATCCAGAAATGTTTGAACTGCTGCTAATATACTCTCCCAAAAAAGAAACGCAACTTGTAGTATCATTTTTGCAAAAGAAATTTTTGTATAAAAAATAACTGAAAGCAAGTTTTGTAATGACTTAGGTTTCCATATTACCAGGGATGAATTTAAATGGAAAAATTTAGATGTGCGATCAGCCGTAACTGTTGCGAAATTAAAAATAGGAACATTGTTCGAATGGTGTTTCAACAAAGTGGAAAGCGCTTTGCACCCCCAATTTTTGTTAATTTTTATGTGTGATGTGTGTTAACCAAAAAAAAAAGACTATCGCATGAATTAAATGTTTGCCCTTGTTCGCTGTAGGACGATTTTACGTATGCCTAGATTAGACATTATTTCGCGCAATATCGCAATAGGGAGTTTCGAAGCTGGGGAGTCACAATATGTTGTTGCTCAACATTATAATGTCCACAGGAGTACAATCGCTTGTCTCTGGCAGAGATATTTACAGATTGGGACGTCAAATGATAGGCCGCGAACTGGTTGATAGCATATTACAACTGCGCAACAGGATCGCTATATATGTATTCTCCATCTAAGCAACAGGATAGTTACAGCAACTCAAACCGCTTCAAGCCGACTGGCCTTCGCAGAATATCCGCACAAACAGTGGGCAATCGCCTGCGAGAAGTTGGACTGCGAGCCAGACGACCTTTTTTTGGTCCCATCTTGGGGAGACAACATCGGCGTGCACGGGTCGGATGGTGCAACACAGTTAGGAACTGGGCTCTAAGGAATTAGAGAAGAATCTGGTTTAGTGATGAAAGTAGATTTATGCTACAGTACCGATATGGCAGAGTCCGTGTTTACAGGCGAAAAAATTAACGTTTTGCAAACAACTGTGTGGTAGAAGTTTACAGATTCGATGGGGCCAGTTTTATGATGTGGGCGCTATTTCTTACAATCAACGGACGCCACTGGTTCTTGTTCCTGGCAATTTAACGGTGCAAAGGTATCGCGACAAGATCCTCCAGCCTCACCTTCTTCCAGTCATCAACACACAGAGAGAGGTTTTTCAACAAGACAACGCCAGACCGCACACAGCACGTGCTACTGTCGACTTTCTTGCTGACCACAACGTCACTGTGTTACCCTGGCCATCCAGGCCCTGGGGCCATAAAATTAAGATTAGCTCACTTTTGATCTCAGTCTCACTTTTACAAAAGGAACATATTGTGGAAAAGTGAGACTGGGGTCATAAGTGAGCTCGTCTAAGTTTTATGGCCCCAGGGCGAGATCCCCGGATTTGAATCCTATTGAGCCCCTCTGGGATCAGTTGGATAAACGTGTGCGCATGCGTCAACAAGCCCCGAAAACTCTTCTGCAATCACAGCGGGCACTACACGAGGAATGGTAAAGAATACCCCAGGTCCAAATTCAACGTTTGATTCAATCAATGCGGAGACAAGTTACAACAGTTTTGCAAGCAAACGGTGGCCACACAAGATACTTATGTATTTGTGCAAATAAACATTCGTAAAACCTTTTGTTTTGAATTTTGTCGTTTAGATGATTACAACTAACACAACGGCTATCATTATGCTAATTATTAAACGGTTCACGCAATGTATTAAGTATTTAAAATTTATTTTTTCACCTGACAAAAGCTTGTAAAATAATACATGTTGCGTTTCTTTTTTGGGAGAGTATATATATGACGGAAAACAATTTAGCTCCACCGTGCGTGAAGAACTTGGATTGTATGAAAAACTAAGGACGTAGGTCCTTACTGATTTACATCCTAACTTGTAAGCAGAGAAGTTAGAACTTTTGTCTTAACATGTCTACTTTTGAAGACTATATGTTTGTGCATGTTTCTGATTCTTCTGATTATAAATAATATGTAAACGAAAACTGTTTATTACGTATTAAGATCAATAAATTGGTATAAATAATGCATCAAAAATCAGTTGGTATGTGAGAAAACAAGTACACAACTTCTAATAGAAGGTCACTCTCGAAGGTTATCAATACAGCGTATGCAATATGGACGGTTCAGTGTCATTTCATTTGACAATAAATAATCAAAACAACCTGACATCTAAACCAATTATGCATCGAAGTGTAGATTTGTGAAATTAACACAGCGAAACAACATATTTATATTTAAAAGACACTATCAGACTCAAATAAAAAGATGGAATCATTGTTTTGAGCTTGTTGTCATTCAACTCGATATCATTAGATCAAATACTAATTATTTGCTTAAGAAACTTCAAATACTAAAACTAGCAACAAATAATTTGAATTTAAACAACAAAGTCATCAAATAATGACGTATGCATATAACGATAAGTATAAAAACATGTATGCTTAAAACGAAATTCGCAATAACGCTGCTGACTTCTTTAAGTTTTGCTTACAACTTCTAGAACATTTTGTTTGAATGTTTTTGATCATTCTTATCATGTTATGGAAAGACTTTCTAATTATCATGTTATGGAAAGACTTTCTGATTAGACAAAGTCCATTTGCCAGTATCTATTCCTTAGAAGTGACTAAAAATCAGATTTGAATAAGACGTATGGATCCTTGGAATAGCTTTGAGAAATTTCTAAAACGCATCCGCATGTGTGAGACGGATGGGCAACGCACATATTACTGGATACTGGATGGCTTTCTTTACATCGTATTTTTCCAATGCATTATATATTTCATCCTTGTCAACAGCTTCAAAATCTTTAAGGGCACTCTCTATTACACGTCCATAGCTGAAACAAATTTGAGAAAGGAATCAATTAAATCCGACTCAGTGCAAGCACCAAAAATTGCTTGCTGCATGAAAAATAGGAAATAGTTTTATGGGAAATACTTTCTCCTGATAGAAACCCATTCTGATTACGAATGCAACTGACTTCCACTGTGCATCTGTCATATCGTGCCTTAGTACGGGTACTTTGTACGTATTTCCTTCTGTGTATTGTAAATAAAAAGTGTCACAAAATTCAATAAGAGAATCCCGCATCACCCCTCCGTTATCTTCAGCGGCCTCTGGTGTACCATCTTCTTTCAGCATGTTTATTTCGAAGACTGTCGAACTATGCGACGGAATATTTTCCTGCGAGAAGAAATCTATCAAATCTCGAGCCACTCGCCCTCTGTGAACCGTAATTTTACACACCAGTGGTAGGGTTTCGTCTAGTTCGATACTATCTGCTGAAATTTGACCAAACTGAATCACATCCGAACTGTCTGATTCGTGATCAATCGATGCTCCTCTCAAAAAGGCAGTGCCACTTGCATCGACTGAACTAGAGTCAGGCAAAAAAGACAGATCAGGACATCCTCGGTACAAATGAAAAGTGTCTGATATGTTTCCTCCATGATTCACAGCTGATGTTATGTTTGAATAAAAAATACATCCACTTCCTTATGGATTAACCAAAATTAAAATATTATTAAAAAAAGTGATTTTTTAATAAAAGACCATGACACAGAATTAAATTCTTTTTCAAAATCCAACAAGAGGAGCAGACAAGGTATATTTTCTTCTTCTGTATATTGCATAATATCATATACAAGTCTTAAATTTCAGCTATATTTCCCCCTCGTATAAATCCTGTTTGGTCATCTTGGGATATCTTATCCAAACATTTTTAATTTTATTAGCAATTGAACCGGATGCAATTTTATAAACAGTATTTAAAAGTGAGATTGGTCACCAATTTTTTTTAGAGACGTTTGGGTTTGTCACTCTTTGGCAATCATGTAATTATTCCATGTCTTTGAGTTATACTTAACATGTTATGTTCATATGCATAGTTATTAATTAATTGATCTAATAACAAAAACATCTATATTTTTCAAAAATACTTTAAAAAAAACTCTTATGTGAAATTATCAGAACCTGGTTGTTTATTTGATTTCATTTTATAAAGTGTTTCTGCTGCTTCCTACAAAGATATATAACCTTCTAGCGATCCTTACTCTTCAAAAGAAAGCTTCTTAATATTTTGATGATTAAGATCCTCATGAAGATCATATTCTTCACGGGAATTGTTTACATTTCTATACAAATTTTCAAAGTATCGTTTAATTATTTTCAGGATATCCGATTGTTTACAAATAAAATCAACATTATCAAATTTTATACGAGGTATTTTTTTAACTAAACCAATTTCTTGATTATAAGTAACAAAAATAATGTGCAGATTTTTCACCCTCTTCCACCCATCTTGCCCTTGACTTTATATAAACACCAGCCAATTTTTGTTCTCTAAAATCTTCCAATTCCCTTTTTCTTTCATCAAGGGTTTCTAAACTGTGCAAAAACTAATTTCCTGGATGATCTTGACCCTATATTACTTATGTAGCCATAGGAGATGAACTCGCATAAGGAGATGATAGTTATGTTACATGTGACGAAGGAGGCGTTTTAAGCGGCGTTGAGAGCCAAACAGGTACATGTATATACATGTATTGGCTTTCATTAAAAGGATTGCTCCTGATCAATTTATTTATAGGTTTTTTTCTTAGATTTATAAAAAAGAATTAAAATCATATAATAATCATGTATATTTAGTAGCAGACAATGAAATCACACCATATGAGAGTGCTAGCGTCACAGTAAGTCAAGAACGTGGCATAATAAGCGATGGCAGTTGTGGAAACAATAATGAAATGGGGGCTAATGGCGGGGCAATACCGGTGAAGGGAATTCTGGCGGTTAAATTGTCCAAACAGAAAATACAAAGCGCCATACCCGAAATTCATCCTGAAAATATCGGTGTGACCCCAAAGAAGAAAAACATCACCCTCAATGTCAGTGAGAAGGTAATGCAACACTCTAACAGTCACAATGATGACAAAGGCTAGTCAAAAGATTTGATTACTTCTTGGCACAAAAATAGTCTACACCAAATATTGATTGTGAGAGTAAACTATAGCTAATAAAGATCTTAAATTTGACTAGATATAAACTGATTAATGATATCAAGCTAGCCAAATACCGTTGTCATGTAGTATTTTGATACTGCAAAATGCTGAATCAAGGTTCAAAATATTATGCAATATTCGGAACCTATGTTCATAGTTACAATATTTTGAAACATCCTCTCCAATAACAAATAAATTTAGGATGGTGCCTCAATATAGGCCCCGGGATTCAATTTTTATGTGTGGGGGTGTCAATGTTACGCGGGATTTAAAATATTGTATGAATCCGGTATTACACCGATAAAGTTCATACATTTTAGTAAATGTCTCGAATAAGGTTTTGTTCAATTGTCTCCACTTTCTTAATATATGTATATTCACTTAATAAACTATCAAAAGGACTCAAAGAAGAAAGAGCCCCCCGAAAACCCAACACCGACTATGATCCACTAATGACTACAAGATTCTGCTTTAACTCTCTAAAACTTAAGATAAAAACGAGAAGCCCGAAACTATCTCTCATGGAAGAGAGCATTTGGTGATATAGAGGGCAAGAAGATATCCTAATTTAAATCGATCACAGCATTTTTTTTAAAGTTTAAAATATATATTTTCAAATAGTTTAATAAACTTAATTCCTTCGTTGTCTTCCTTTCATAATTTGGTAGTCTAGTTGTGTTTTAATTTAATTTGTTTTCGGATTTTATTTACCCAAGTTTACTCCTAAAAGAGGCGATCAACACATATCCTTTCAGACAAGCAAACTGTTGGCAGGATCACAGTATGATTTAGATTCAGACGATGTCAGATATGGTGTACATTGAACTTATTTTGATCTATCGCCACCAGATGAAGACCCGGTAAGTTCAAAACTTTCAAGAAATTATAAATGTTTAAAAATATATATACTACCACTATGTGTCAATTTAACTTTTTATTAGGTACTTAGCAAACAAGTGAACAGTTTCAAAATATTGTATGACTCCGGTATTACACCTATATAGCTCGTATGTTTTAGTCATTGTCTCAAAGAGGTTTTCTTCACTTGTCTCCAAGGAAAAAAAGATCAAGTTGATAAAGTCCCCCGAAAACCCAACATCGACTATGATCCAATGATGACTTCAAGAGTCTACTTTGACTCTAAAAATGAAGATGATACAAATAAGGAGTAAGAAGCTACCTCTCCTGGGAAAGAGCTCTTAGAGGATATAGAGAACAGACTTCAAGAGGATATCGTAAGTATCAATCACAACGGTCATTTTTTTATAGTTTAAATATATCTTTTTAAATAGTTTAATCAATTAAATTCCAGTATTGTCTTAAATTTATAATTTAGTTGTCTAGTTTTTTTTTTTTTTTGGGGGGGGGGGGGGGTTGTTTAGTTTTTTAAAAAGAAGTTCACATCTAAAAGAGGCGATCAACACAGGTCTTCTTTCCGACACCAGCAAACTGTTGGCAGGATCGCAGTATGTTTACATTGATTTTATACTACCTGTATACATCTTAATTTGTTGATCTAATTTATTTGAAGAGGGATTAATAGCGCCTTTACCATTTTTTTCGCCTACATCTGTGTTTGTCTGGTAACAGGAAACCAGAGAGAGGCATTTGGATTCAGATGATATCTGATATGGCGTCCATAGAACTCTGAATTATCGCCACCATATGAAGACCTGATTTGCATAAAATATATTCCCAATTATGTGTTAACTTAACATTTTATACAGTACTTAGCAGTCAAGAGCACATTTTTGTCTCAAGATAAGAAGTCGACATATATTGATTTGAGATAGAGTTAGAATTACTGCATACAGGATCATTGTCACCGTGTTATTTTCGCCTTTATAAATTGCAAACAGTTTCGGGTTGTTTTTTTTTTTGCCCAGACACATTTGTATTTAAAGGGAGGTACTATAGGAAGTTTAAAATGGACCGGTCATAAATTCGCCAACCGATAAAGTGGGCGAAAATAAAACAGGAGTGAATATTTCCTGCTATACAGTATCATGTCATTCCAGCAAAAAGTTCTCAGATATTTATAAGACAAAACTTGTTCTTATACTGAGTCATGTGACCAGCCAGCTAATCAACGGTAGCACATACAGTTCATTTTCTCGTGCTCATCCTGTGGCACATACATGTAGGATCCATTGCCATGTGCTTATATTAAAGCACACAACTAAATCGATATCTTGTGCACATCCTAGAGCACATAGAATACATATCCCAGTGCTCATCTTGGAGCACACAGCAAGGTACATATCATTGTGCTCAGCCTGTAGTACTTTGGTTACATCTCTTTGGGGTTTTTGTGCTTACACTGTTAATGTGTAGACGTTGAAGGGACTCCTATAAGACTGGACCTGCACAAATAAGTTTAAATCAGAGCCACCGTTGGATTTTTTTCCTTCTTCGTCCGTTTTCTGTCATTTAGACTGGTCCCTGGCCCAGTTTTCTTAACACAAGGTAACTTTTTTGGAATTCATTATTTCCTGGTTGTCCTGTTAGCACCAGCTGTTGAACCTAGTCCATTCAATAAGAACTGTCACATTTCATGCCTAGTTTCTCTTAATCTAAAATGCTTAAAGCTGCACAAATTTATTTGGTACAGATTGGACTCAAAACAAATATATATACTGTAATCTTTATTAATGTTGGTTTGATAGGTTTAATATTTGATTTTCAAATTCTGTTGAGGAGAACACGACAATACAAGAACATGTGTATTCTGTTTTGCTCATGGATTTATTTGCCTATATGACTGAGGTAGGATATCAATGGTAAAATGCCCTAGATGTGTGTAACTATATAAATTTGTTTAAACAGTTGCTTACATTATTTCCCAAAATTTTCATTTCAGGTGTCGAGGGGATTAAAAAAACCTCATAAAATCAACAGGATGGAACTCACGGGACAGTTGCATGTGCGATATATTATGAAAACAATAATTACTTTTTTTGCGGATTCTTTCATTTTGATCAAAAGACCGGTTAAATTAATAGTGATCCATTTATAATATTAGTGCATTTTGTTGACAAAAAACTAGAATTCAAACAGCCATGGAGAATTCAGCCACAAAGAAAAGCTAACCAAATCATTATTTCATATTTAGAAGAATGGAAGATTCACTACCAAAACGACAAAAATTTCACAAGCTGGAAGATCTTTAACACTGAGTCCATGATGATTAGAAAGATTTGAAGTAAAATTTTTCAAGTGTGGTTCAAGAGCATTAATCATCTGATACAGCAATGAGATGGAATGTAGATCATCATAAAAGTAGATGCATCAACTAAAATACATAATAAAATACATAATTCTGGAACCAACATTGAAATAGTGAACCTTTTTCAGATTGAAAGTATTTAGAATCAACATATTCCTCAGTTTGACTTTATGGGAACGTTTTGACCACAAATGGAACAGTTTTTGCCAGTACTAGTCATTGCATGATTTTATTTAAAAACCTGCATCACTATTCAATGAGATATCACACATGCACCAGGTAAAAATTAACATTGAAAAATCAACTATTGATGAAAACTTCAAAGGGTTAAACTATATATAGTCAAGATGATTCCTCAAGTTTTTACAAACTTTTAAATTCTGGATTAAGTTTCTGAAACGGAAAATACAAAGATTTTGACTGACAAAAAACTACATGTATGTGGTTTTGAAAATCTAACAACCCAGGAACCTTTGTCTTTATTATTGCCTCCAAACCACCGATGTCATCAGCATTGCCTCCAAACCACTGTTGTCCTCAGTATAACCTCCAAATCATCGATGTCTTTAGTTTGCCTCCATACTCCTGATTTCTTTAGAATTGCCTCCAAAGTACTGATCTCCTCAGTATTGCCTCCAAACCATCAATGTCTACAGTATTTCTTCAAAGTTACCATTGTTTTCAACATTGTCCCCAAGCCACTAATGTCTTCAGTATTGCCTCCAAACTACCGATGTCCTCAGTATTGCTTCTAAACCAACAAGAATCAGACACTGGGCTACATTAGGTCAACATCAGGTCAATACAAGTACAAGTAATTTAATGTTACCCAGATGATGCAATACTCCACTCTGCAGACCAATAGAAAGACATCCCCAGGCATCCCATAGTTGGAAGTGTACCACCACAGAGACGTAAGAAAACATATTTTAAAAATCTAACCTTTTCCTCTTATTCAAGTCTCAAAATTTGTATAAACGTTTTAAAATGTTACTCAAAATGTAATTACCATGAATGTATTGACAAATCATTGACTATGTGACTTGTTTAAATATAAGTAAAGGCATCCAATTAGACTAAAATCAGGAATGACAAATTTCTTAATCCTGGTGGAGAGGTTGAGGGTAAAAGTTCGTGTGTCCTACATGGATATTTTCAGCGTTATGATAAATGACCCCTACCTAGACCCCCTTGATACCCTGTAAGCAAAATGACTGGAATTATGGCCGTGATCAGAATGCGGAGGTAATCATTGTTATGAATGTTCTAATACAAAACTCGATCATGATGTAAAACAAATAAAAAAAAAGATCACCCTAGAAACTTACTATTTTAATAATGAAAGAGAAAACAAGTATCATTGGTATTAATTTCTTGTTGTATGGTTTGCTGCTGTCCCAGGGTTCAAATTGCAACAATTATGACTCAGTGGCATACGAAACAGAAGTGGGGACGGACTCCAAGTGGTGTCAGAGCAAAATCAAAGAATTTGTGGGACCATGATTCTGGCTGTGAGTCAGTAGAATTCCAGATATATTGCAACACCCCTGAAGTGTGCCCCTGACTTTTTTTTTTTAGAAATGGATTGACCTATGGTGAGGACAACTATGGAGATGTCAAATGAGTATACCAAGATGTACATTTTGTACCGGAATCCACAAGTCAGAACCTTTTTTAAAAAAGATCATTTAGATGACAGTTAAGGTACATGCGATACGGGTACGTATAACATAAAGTGTGTCTTCTTGTACAAGTATATTGCTTCTCGATGTTTGATGGATCCTGTTGACAAAAGACATCACCAGTTTCTTTGAAAGATACAACCTTATAATCTCATCAGGATCATATGCCCTCTACCTCCCTCGATAGGATACATCCTATACCCCCCTTAAATAAGACGTGCACTAGCTCTACCCTCGTCAGTAGGGTATGCCCTTAACCATCCCTTGACTCAATATGAAGTCAGAGCCTTACATGTATAAGGATATAGTTTGACATATTGAAGAAGAACAAACTCCTTTCTATCATGGCCACTGCAGAAAAGATGACAGCATTTCACCCTAATCTCAATTATTCATAGCTATTATTCTGAAATGGGTTGTAAATCTATGGCACAGGGGCAGTTAGTCTTAAGGTCATGGATAAAGAAAGACAAATGAAATTACCAGAATGATTGACTAAAAGAACGGTAACTGGCATCATCTCAACACAATGACATCAGATAAAAGGAAGGATACCAGCATATGTATGTATCACTTCATTTATATACATGTACATTGAACCCATTAGGATGTACGTTGCAGTAACAACATTGGTATTGTTTATACCTGTAGAAAGTTTCTACAGGTACATTAATGTCAACCAGATGATGCTGTTTTCAACTCTGCATACTAAAAGACAGACATCCAAAGAGAAATCGCCACAAAACAAAGTTGTTTCAATATAAATGGTGTGAATATATGGTATATAAATGGTATAGGCCTAATTATAATGTTCACAGTGATATACAAGTAGGGTGAATTAACCATGCATCGGATAACTTTGGTTATAGGCTACATGTAAATATTCGACAGTCACATTGTAAAAGTAATAGCAATATAGGCATCGTAAAATGACGTCAAATACGTCATCATTGAAAATGTAGTTATGAAGATTTTACACTAAAGCATTATTAGAATGTTGCGCATTTGTATGTGAATTAGTGAAAATGCACTCTCTGCGTAAAATAATCAAAAGTTTTGAAACAAAATTTGATTAAAATAAGTCCAAGAAATTTGAACAATTTATGTCATTTTTGCTCCATATGTTCTTTTCATAATGGGTCACTATGGGACACAATTTAACCTTGCATCGGACAGCCGGACTGTAATAATAAGGAGAGTATGTGCCCATTCCTTGTGATATACTCTAAATGTGAAGTCAAATAAATATTTATGAAAAAATTGATACGAACATTTTCTTCAGACCATTTAAAATTCGAGTTTTACGTAACAGCCTTCTTAGTCCAAAGTTCCTGTAGGAGCTGGCACGATAAAGAACCCCCTCTTGATTAATATTCCTTTAAACAGAAACACCAGTCTATGAGGATTTACATTAAAAGAAATCTGAATAGCAATTGAATGAATTTAAATTTCCAAACCTTTGTATTTTAGGCAAATAAAAATATACGTGTGGTTCCGGTCACCCGACCGTCCCTATTTTTTACCCCCGACCCTAAACTTTTTTTTCGCCAATTTTCAAATTTTTCCGGAATTTTCCCCGCTTTCCATCATCGGCTCCAATACCGCAATGACGGCCTCCAATTAGTGTGGGAACATTTTAATTCCTATCAGTTGATTAATAAAAAGAAGATAAATCAACTGTTTGTACCTTGTGTACCTCTTAATAAATAAATTAGGACCAACCTAGGGGTGACATGCTCGCTTTTTGATCGGTAACTTCTCCGGAATTTCCTTCGAAAGAGATGTTAATTGAAGTCACCCTGTATTCTGAGTTAATAAAACCCATAGGCAAAAAAATGATATTTATCAATTTCAAAAGGCGTTTTCACAGCTTCAGTTAACCCCTGTTGTGATAAACAACTTGCGACTGTCTTATCTATAGGGGCCAATATAAATACGGGTGATGCAACCACATACTGTGGATTGAAAATATTACAACCGATGTTTCTTTCTTTTAGTGTTTTTATTACAATTAGTTTGTAGCTTGTAATTAGTTTATTACACTGCCAAATTAATGCTGAAATAATCATAAAACAATATGTTAACAGTTATTTTCAAGGTCCTCTGCATAACGGTTGTAATTGGGCCAAATGGTTGGACTAATACCTCCAAATTACACCAAAATACAAAACTGATTTTTTTTGTCATTAAGCTAACACAATTGCAAAACATTTCATATATAAAATGTATGAATACATTAAAAAAAATTGAATTCAACAAATTGGATAATTTAAAAAAAGATTGTTGTTTTAGTTTTTATTGACTTAATTGTTTCTTATCCAATCTAAATTATTATTGACTTAAACTTTGTATATCATTATTATTTAGCATTATGCTATTGTCAAGAAATGGAATTCTCTCTAATTTTTCAAGCTTCTCCCTATTTTTCTGAAAGATAGAAGGGAATCTTCCTAAAATTTTGCTCTAAGTTGGGCCCTAAATGGAATTTATATGGAATCTGCAAGGTAAAAATAATTTTTTTAAATTTAAAATGAGAAATATTGAGATTGACCTTTGTTTAATTGAAACGAATAGAAACAATAACAAATTATAGCATTCTGAATCAAGTTCGAACCAAATCGAATGAACTCTGAATCGACCCAGCCCTATAATTATATAATACCGAAAATTTAATACCTTTTGTTCATGTTGTTTTAAAACAGAAATTATATTTTTTATTAATTTTTTATTTAAACATATTTGTGTCATATTAATAAAAGCTATATGCTCTCTGCCAATCTTAATTGTGGCCTTAGAATTAAAAACAGAAAATGTTGTTATTTTTAATCCCTTCTGTATAGCTGTCCGATGCTTGGTAAATATTGACCGATCCATGGTGAAATAATTCAACACTTCATTATTTGCTTTATTTTCTACATTTTTAACAATTTCACAATTATTTCTCCAATAATTAAGCAAGGGGAGAACCTATAACTTCTGAAACAAGTCTGATTAATATTTGAACGATATTTGATGCATGAACAAAGAGAAAAACCCAAAGGTGTCCGATGCATGGTGAAATCAGGTGTTGCTAAAACGCGGAACGGAAAACGAAACAGAAAGCTGAACGGAACGGAAAATCTTTTCTCATGTTATTTACTTGATAGATTTGTTAATCATGCTAAAAACGATATATTTGATTTAATTTTTTTTTAAAGATTAGCAATATTAGATTATTTATTCAAGAATAATTATTTCCTCAAAATTAACAGTACATGCATTGACCACTAATTTCTGTCCCAAAATATCCTCGATTCACATTTTGCTGATTAACTTGATATTTATATAAAAAACTGAAAATAAAGAAGTCTACGGGGTTTTGCACGGTTGATAACGTTGAAAAAGTGTGCAAGGTCTTCTAAGTGACTTCTTAATGGAGAAAAGATGTCAACATTTCCCATTATATATCTGCATAAGAAATCTGTTTTCGATCCTGTGAATTTTTCCGATTATAAAATGATAATGTGTCAATTTCTTAGATATTTCCCGTTTCATCATTTTCAGTTGCATTTTTTACAGGTATGTGTATTTTTTTCTAAATCGTACAGCATGAATATTTTGGGATCAACAGACTATAGTCCCAATTTATAAACGGAAAATCGAACCCGGCAACATCTAGAGCTCTCTATTCTGATCATATGTATAACCAACTGCCAAGTAATGCAAACGTAAACAAAATTGCATTGCTAAAAATACTAGTTTCACGAAGTACCGGGTATTTTAATGTTTAATATATCTTAATTTTGAATGTCGTCAGTCGTACGGTTTCTTAATGATACTGTATCGTCGGTATGATTTAAGATCGTATTGAAAACCGAAAATTCAAGGTTGATGTAAGGTAAACGTCATATTTGAAATATAGAAATATTCATAAAACACATAAAACGCTTTCACCAACTGCGTTACGCTGATATGCCAGTAATACCATATAAGAAAAATAAGTAAAAAGTTATAGCTAATTTACTCGTTTGATATTTCACAATTCGTATTCATTTGATTTTTTCCGATTTTTTCTGTTTCCTCTCTCAACCAAAGCCAATTAAATGAAGACTAAAGCTACAAACGATATATGATGCTTTTTTTCTTTCCGTTTTCCGTTCCGCGTTTTAGCAACAACCTGGTGAAATCTCCCTAATTCAATAAGCTTTCCTTTTTTATGACAGGTTTACCATATGATAGTGCCAAAGTCAGTGGTTTTGTTTCTGTCCAAATCCAGGATTGCATGTAAAGACCCAATTTCTCCCTCTGGTGTGAGAAAAGTGTTTTCGTAAAGGAAGGAAGAAGTACAAATACGGTATTATTGTTCTATGAACAACAACAGCATCAAGACTTTGATCACCTGGATGACTGAAAACCAAAGCTCTCACCTGCAGGCATGTACAGAATTACAACAGACCAACTGCATGTTTTTTTCTGTCTCTGTGAATATGTTCAATGGTATAAATCGTCTTCCTAAACACTAACATGTAGTGTGAACATCATTATTTACTTGTTTGAACACTATCATTATGTCTGCTTTTAGTAGATAGCTAATTGTTGTGTTGCTAAACTATCATGATTTCGCAAATTCATTTTTTACAGTATATAGTTTGAAGTTCAGTATGTGAATTATATGCACTCAGATTATATTGGATAAAATGATACGGAACTCGTCAATTTTAATGCCCCCCCTTCGAAGAAGGGAGGGCATATTGCTTTGCTGCTGTTGGTCGGTCGGTCGGTCGGTCTGTCGGTCGGTCCACCAACAGTTTCCGTTCATTTTCTTCGCAGAGGATGAACATATTGAAATGAAATTTGGTATACAGGTTTATCATGATAATATCTAGCACAAGTTCGATATTGGGTATGATCGAGCAATTTTCGACAGAGTTATGGCCCTTGGACGTAGGAAAATTCTAGTTTTTTGCAGTTTCTGCTCATTTTCTTCGCAGAGGATGAACATACATGTATATATTGAAATGAAATTTGGTATACAGGTTTATCATGATAATATCTAGGTCAAGTTTGATTTTGGGTATGATAGAGCAATTTTCGACAGAGTTATGGCCCTTGGACGTAGAAAATTCTAGTTTTTTGCAGTTTCCGCTCATTTTCTTCGCAGAGGATGATCATATTGAAATGAAATTTGGTATACAGGTTTATCATGATAATATCTAGGACAAGTTCGATATTGGGTATGATCGAGCAATTTTCGACAGAGTTATGGCCCTTCGACGTAGGAAAATTCTAGTTTTTTGCAGTTTCTGCTCATTTTCTTCGCAGAGGATGAACATATATATTAAATGAAATTTGGTATACAGGTTTATCATGATAATATCTAGGTCAAGTTTGATTTTGGATATGATAGAGCAATTTTCGACAGAGTTATGCCCCTTGGACTTAGAAAAATTCCAAATATTTGCTGTTTACGTTCATTTTTTTATGAATGTTCCCAAGGGAGGGGGGCATAAGTGTTTAACAAACATCTCTTGTTTAGGTTGTGTTAACCCTTTCGCTGCCAACGTAAAAGTTTGAATTGCCAAATATGTAACGTCACAGGTATGACGTTTTTAAAAAAGTTATGACGTTACTTGCGAGTTTAATTTCGCGTTCGATGCGTAAAACGCAGAAGCTACGCAAGATGGATATTCTATGGAAAAGTCACCTGAAATATGTCTTGTATTCTCCCATTTCATCATTTTATTACACAAATTATAATTAAAACTTTAATTTGTAAGTTGATATTGAACTTCTACAGAGTGTAGTAAAGATGTGGATTTACAAGTTTTCTTTTCACCAGATTAATTAAACCCCTTTTTGTGCATTAACAAATAAATGTACATTATGGAAGGGATTGCAATTTTTGTTGCAATTATGTTGCAATTTTTCTGATTTATTTTCTAAATCGTTTAGTGCATCTATAAAAGAAAAAAAAACATGGGTAAAGCTTACCGATATTTTATAATATAATATGTAAACGGTGTGACCGTTGGACCGAGCGCAGATTTAACACAGTGCGTTTTGATTTTTGTTTAATAAAATTCATTTAAAACGCACACAGTAGGGTCCTCCTGCATGGTTGCCTATATAGCCTACTCAAATCATTCATCAACTAAACGTCGCGTGTTCAGGCTACATTATGACGTCATATTTCAGACGTAAAACGTCTTCGGAAATAGCCGAAGAGACTTACGTGATTCCGAATTTTTTTTTATTTCTTCTTTCATTGTTCATCAATTTAATTCATATGAATGCCAATGTAATAAAATCGAATACTTTATTCAGAATCTTATTGATCAGTTCCTTGACGTTAATGTTTTTATTTTCCATCTGATAATTTGATAAGACATACATAAAACAAGTCGTGTTTCTCGATTGAAGCACTATTGAAACTTATCTGGTTTCCTCTTTAATTTCTTTTAATTCAAATTACCTTCTTTTGAAACACTGGAACTTATAAAATCGAGTTTAGGGGCAATAAACATCGATAAATACCAGTCAATCAATGATCGAACTAACTTTTTGAAAACAAAATGGCTGCCAATATGGCGACGCCCAGGGCTGGACGAAAAATTTTTTGGCGTTAGTACCCCTGATTCAACTTTCATTTTTCACCGACTTTCTTATATATACGTGTTACCATTAATCCTCGCTTCGCGAGGCGGGCTTCGCCTGCCTCTCGCTGCGCTCGGTATTAACATCATGCCAATCATCTATAATATACCAAATATACTCTTGCTTTGTGTCTAGCATGAAGCTTTATAACACAATATTAAAAATGAAAATTCGCTAATAAAGGGTGGACAAGCACCACCCTTCTTGATCAAACTTATTTACAAATCAGCATGCTAAAAATTAGAACAAATTAACTTTAAACGTGAAAATTGCGCATCAAATACATATGTAAATTCCCAGAAATTGTGTTCACTAAAGAATGTTCTATTTTGCATTCAAAAAATGCTTTAAAATAAATTTCAATCAATTGCTCTACACTATTCCTCCACACACAAATGTTGGCTTATACAGACAAAGTGAAGGCCTTTCAAACATCTCGTGCACTGAGTTCTGGATCGCCGCCTTTGCCCTGTTGCTCTATCAGAGCATACGACGCAGTCCGTTTCTTGTCTGCCTAATAAATAAAAAAATGATAAAATATGATAAATGAAATATAATAAATATTTTTCACATTGTCAGTCATTATATTCTTTTCCTTATTGTATTCTTTTTTTATTTCAAATACTGATTCTTTAAACGCACAGTCTGTTGGCAATCATCTTGGATTTGCTCTCTCTCTCTCTCTCTCTCTCTCTCTCTCTCTCTCTCCTCTCTCTCTCTCTCTCTCTCTCTCTCTCTCTCTCATCTGACTTGTTAATTTTTTATGTCGGAAAATCTATACGTGTATATGTGGTATGAAGAGTGAATGATATTAAGATAAAAATACATGTACAAAAATCACCGCTACATGGACGAGGGGACCAATATCTATTTTTAAGCGCATGCGCTAGCGCTTATTAGGGATGCACCAAATCTCATGATCTTTTTATAAGCGCCACCTAGTGATCATGCTGAGCGACGCTCGAATTCTTAAAATAGCAAGATAATGTTATCCTTAAGTTTCTATCAAGATCCCAGGGTTTGCAAAAGAACGTCGAGTTGTGGGTTTACTTAATCGAGATCAGAACTCAACAAATGGCAAACTTTTACAATATCAGTAAAGTCTAGGGTGCATTGGCGATTACACAACTAAACATGCCATGCGACATTCCATGCTGCTATTATTAGATGCATGTTGGGTGACCGCTGTGCGATGTAAACAAAGGATGGCCAGTGGTTCGGATCTCGGAGTGTCAAAGCATGCGATCAGAGATATTCCCTTGTCTTGTTGCTATACCAAAAGTTACATAGAAAAGAATTTAAGACCCTCAAAGGATGACAAATTTATCAACGTGATATTTTAAAATATATTTGTTGTGTAACTTTGATCTTTTGATTCATGTCGTGATTTTTTCGTGTAATTTGTCGATTTTAAATTCAATGACATTTAGTCATATTTTACGGTCTCAATTGGTGAAAAGGTACGGTTAGTCTTGTTTTCACTCACTTAGCAAGTGTATTCAAAACTTGCCGTACACTGTATAAATCAACAAGGTTAGCATTTAAGACCAGAACAATAATATTCTGCGGGTGTACATTGAGTTTGCACGCTTTACTTTTATAACTGTAGGGTAGGAGCGGGCGTGCAGCGGTACAATGTATGACTTCACACCAACTTTAGTTATTTATAATTATATAGACTTTTAAAATTGCAAAGATCGCTCTATGAATTTTACACCACATATCCTCTCAAATTCGAGAAATGTATATATGCAGACTCCGGAACCCAGGGACAGTCAGTTTCATAACTTCGAATTCCTTAAACGAGGACTATCTAATTCATTCCCAGAATTCCAATGTACAAAAGCGCAATCGAATTTTCATCCCAACTTAGTTGTAAGTGGGCTGACAAATCAGTTAATATACATTACAAACTCCTCTCTTCAAATTGATTGAAATGGTATGGTCAGGATCTCATACATATGATGCATTTTCATGAAACTGTTTTTTTCTTTTACTTTCTGTATAGTTATGACTTTAAAATATTAACAATGGTTTGAAAAAAGTAGCATTGAGGCTGGCTTAGCGCTTTTCAGTACTTTGAGTACTTTGATTATAAAAATCAGATTGAGGGGGAAAGCTTTTCTCATATCCCAGACCACATTTCTACCTAAGTTTTGTTTTAATCAAAGTAATATCATGAATGCGGGCCAGTTTTTGAAATTCAACTTCGGTTTTTAACCGGGTTTTCCAACGGAAAAATCCGGTTATTAAAATGGTGAAAATGGCGGGCGGGCGGGCGGATTGGCGGGCGGGCGGGCGGCTGCCAAAAGGGTACCCTCATTGTACGGATAACTCCTCCTACAGTTTTCAAGATAGGAAGTTGTTCTTTTGCAGATCAATTGTACATATATCAGAGGTGTGCATATTGCTAGGATTTTGATTTCCGATAATTTATCGAAAAAATACCAGCTTTTGAACTTAGTCATTTTTTGGCAAAATGTTGCATATAGGGTACCCTCATTGTACGGATAACTCCTCCTACAGTTCTCAAGATAGGAAGTTGTTCTTTTGCGGATCTATTGTACATATATCAGAGGTGTGCATATTGCTAGGATTTTGATTTCCGATAATTTATCAAAAAAATACCAGCTTTTGAACTTAGTCATTTTTTAACAAAATGTTGCATATAGGGTACCCTCATTGTACGGATAACTCCTCCTACAGTTCTCAAGATAGGAAGTTGTTCTTTTGCAGATTAATTGTACATATATCAGAGGTGTGCATATTGCTAGGATTTTGATTTCTGATAATTTATCGAAAAAATACCAGCTTTTGAACTTAGTCATTTTTTGGCAAAATATTGCATATAGGGTACCCTCATTGTACGGATAACTCCTCCTACAGTTCTCAAGATAGGAAGTTGTTCTTTTGCAGATCAATTGTACATATATCAGAGGTATGCATATTGCTAGGATTTTGATTTCTGATTATTTATGAAAAAAATACCAACTTTTGAACTTAGTCATTTTTTGGCAAAATATTGCATATAGGGTACCCTCATTGTACGGATAACTCCTCCTACAGTTCTCAAGATAGGAAGTTGTTCTTTTGCAGATCAATTGTACATATATCAGAGGTGTGCATATTGCTAGGATTTTGATTTCCGATTATTTATGAAAAAAATACTAGCTTTTGAACTTAGTCATTTTTTGGCAAAATGTTGCATAAACATGTAGGGTACTCCATTTCACTGGATACGGGTTGACATGGATTATAGATACAGTTTACATAAAAGAAAACCCGGTTTGCTGTCACATTGACAGCTTATCACTTGTTAACATTTACATTGGAGGCAGATGTAAAAAAAGTTTTATTAGATCAACATATAAATGACTAAAAAAAAGAATAAATTGTGGTTTATTAACCTTGGATGTGTTGGATAGTAACGTCCCGTCTCCTTTGTCTCACGCCTCTGACGGGCTGGCGTGACGGCTGTGATGCTCTCCTCCATCTCCGTTGTGCTGTCCTGTTTATATAAATGTCGTAGGACTGGATCCTACCAAACTGATGCCTGTGGATCTCTCTCCAGCTTCCATCGTCATAAATTTCCCCCATCTCGAGTCTAATCCTTGTTCCGGGCAGCAAAGGATAAACGTTGCTTTCTTCGCTCATGTTGAGTGATTAATGCAGACAATCGATTTCAGAGAATGCGTAGGTATTTAACTGGATTTTCGGACAGGTCCCATTCCATGTATGAATGTATTTTAGATTCATCACTTGTATATTCACGGATAACAGGGTTAAAATGCTCCATAAGTTACAAGTTAACAAATCCACAGGTTAGATAGGGCGAAAATATCCATTGTTTCGTTTAAATATCTCCCCTGTCCATGCATTTCATGCGATACACATCCTCAATTTTACACAAAACAACTTATTTGTTTGGATTGCCGAAGGAAAATACCTTAAAGTATTAGGCTATTAAACCTAACCAAATTTCAAGACTGTGTGTGTAAATGTGTGTATACGTATCTGTCAAATGATAGTCTGGTAAGTGGTTACTTGCTTAATTTTAATCTTTTAAATTATCACTTTTATTTACGTTCTAGAATACCCCAGTCGGGTAATATTACAATAGCAACGGTGAACTGTCAGGGGCTAGCAACTTTTAACAAACGTCCAGATGTTTTAAATTATTATAAACAAAAGCAATTCTCTACCATTTGTTTGCAGGACACTCATTTTATACATGAAAATGAACCATTCATTGAATCCCAGTGGGGATACAAATGCGTTTTTAATTCGTAGTTTAAATTTTTTTTTATCAAATTCAAGAGGTGTCTGCATACTTTTTAACAACAATTTTGAATTCAAATCCTAAGAGAAAAAAAGGACACAGATGGTAACATACTTGCATTGGATCTAATCATTGAAGAAAACAAGGTAAAACTTATAAATATATATTGGCCTAAAATGGACACCATTAATTTATGAAAATATAAGAGATATTTTTTTTTTTGAATTTGACAATGATTATTTCATACTGTGTGGTGATTTTAATCTAACTCTAAATCCTTCGGATGATACTTGTAATTTCACTGGAATTAATAACCCTAAGGCTCGTAG
>NC_088858.1:21882312-21897312 GCF_963853765.1 Magallana gigas | reverse complement strand
ATGTTCATGAAAATATTTGTCTAAATATTTTGTGAAATATATGTAACACTCCAAATAATCAGAAGATCAAATTAGGGTTTCGGGGAATTGATCGATTTTCCCCCTCTCGATTTTTTTTTCTATCAACAAGTTCACATTAAAGATAGTATGCATGCTTCCCATTCTTTCTTTCTAAAGGAAAGATCATATCATTGTGCCATAATAATAAGATATCAGTCTGTAGGAGGTTTAACTTTTATTGCTCAAGAATTTGCCATCATTCTGAACATACTTTTTGTTATTTGCCACCCTCTACCAGTTAGGTTAATCAATTTTAAAAATATATAAATTGAGAAAAATATTTTCATGTTTATTCTATTCAAAAGGATGAGCCTAAGATTGCTCATGCAGCTGCCAAGATAAGTAAAAGCAACCATATTTCCTCTCTACAAAAAAATAAAAATTCAGGGTTTGAAGCATTTGCAGTAAACCTCGTTTTCTTAAAGTGACCTGCTTCAGGGCTTCTTTGACAAATATTGTTTAGACTCGAAAGAAAATGGGATTCTTTCAGCATTTGGCAAAGGAACAGAAAATGATCTCAACTCCACGTGCCATGAGAGATTCCATTAAAGTGCCAACAGATCTTTTATCTTTTCAGCCTGTGCATTATACAGGTTTTATGTATTTCTTTTATATCATCCATGAAATTTACAACTGTTTTTATAAAGCCTATAGATACACCAAGTGTAATTTCAATAATTATATGATTTTTTAAATACATGTACTTAATAAACACAAGACAGCACCAATTAAATCCCTTTCAAATTGCATGTTCCTTTTTTGATCTAATGTCTTTATTCTTTCCCCCTCCCCAATAAAAAAAAAATGATGGATTAATGAATAATCCACATTCATGCAATAATAACATAAGCTTGCTCTCCAAACTGAAATGTTTTGGAGTTTGTTTGTCAATAACATGTGTAATGATTTCCAGTTCACTACACAAAGCTCATAAGCAGCTGTTAGTGGCATTATTGGAGGTCATTACCTCCCCTTGTTTCCCCATCATCAAGGTTATGCAAGAGAAAACCCCAAAGTGTTGACTGGGTTACATGATGGAGTGTTTTCATACTGTTATCCAAGTTTTTCGAGTATTTTTTAAAAAAGTTCCTAGACACTTAGGAGATATTGTTTATATTTGTAATTATCTGTGTATCTTATCATGACATCTATGACGAGACCCAGACTATATGCAGGCTTCCACTATGATGTAACACTGTGAAACAGGCCGGAATTCAAACAAGTAGCAATGAAGAAGCATCTCTTTATCAATGCATATATCTAAAATTGTTCCTGCGGTATATTACACAAGTCATAACATGAAAAGAGCAATTAACTTCCCAACTTCCTCTCTCTCTCTCTCCCCCCCCCCCCCATTTCCATTTCTTGCTCCCCCCCCCCAATTTTTTGTGCTATCTTGAAGGCAATGACCTGTAAAAATAAATCACTAGCTTACATTTTAAATTGAAATTTCTAATACAATAGATTCCCTGTTACTGAAATTCTAGATGGTATCTGTATTTTTTATAAGCAGACACAGTCTAGTTAATGGAATAAAAGTGCTTACATGTATACCCTCTCATTGTGAATCATTCTGTAGGGTTTTCAGTGGTTTTAATTAAACATCCCCAAATTGCTTAATGTCAGACTTAGGGTTTTGCAATTTTCTTTCGTAGTTATTGCATCCAGAGTGGAAAGCCTTGCAGAACAATAATGCAAGTAAAACTGAAGTTTCCAAGAATTTAATGAACAAATCTTGCTGGGTTGATGAGCCAAACCTAACGTAATGGTTGAAGTCTTATCTGCCGCGCTATTCCTATTGATTTGACAAACTAACACCAATAAAAAAAAAAAGATGCATTATGCCAACAAAAATCAATTACATCAAACCCATTCTTTTGATAATGAAACACAACTTTCAACTCCAGGCATGATGAATTTTCTGACTAGACAGCCATCACTTTTATCATAAGTGCTTGACCTCTATCAAATGACATACTTTTTTGAAACATTTTTTCTCTTATTTACGGTAGTTAAAATCTGCACTTTTTATACTCGAGGGGTAAAATTTCAGATTCATACAGGTTGCAGATTTGCAAATGGCAAATCGTTAAGAAACCAATTGAGAAACATTATCTCCTTTTGTAAAGACCCAAGTGTGGCAAACGCAGGAATGATATTTGAAACAGGTGTGAATTCAAAACACACGCTCATACTCATCCCTGCATATTTTCGCGTTATTCTTTCCATATTTTTTGTGAGGGATTCTTGGAATTTCAAGAGCCATTTCTCTAAAGTAATAACAATTAAATCAACACGAGATAGTCTGGCTCTTCTTCATTTTCAAGAGAAAGGTACAAGCATGCAGTTCAAAATATAGGTGCATACAGGTATAAAACATTTTGCACATATGCCACAATTCTACACAAAGCACACAAGTGCTTAAGAAAGACATTCATACATATCTTAATTCTTTAACAGTGTGTATAAGAGATGAGAATATGAACATGTTTATACCTATATACCACACGTGTTCACCAATTCATGTATATACTATGAATTCTATGTTAAATGTGAGAATAGAAAATAAATGTACATATCTTTATACTACCTGTACATGCTTTATACTACATGTGTACACATAAGAAAACCAGCACAGGTGTGCATTCATCTTTACCTGTCTGTGCCTCTCAAAGTTTTTATTTGTTTCCTCTGGTTTGGGGTTAGGATCTGGCTTTTCTCTGATTTTCTCCATGATGAAACAGTGGACTCTTTTGACGGCTTCTACACCCCCCATGATCAGGCATACCCTCTCGGTCGTTCCTGAAAAACACCACAAAGTCAGTCTTCATTATCTCACTTCAGCTGCTCATGCATTCCAGACCCTGATTCATATAGATCATGCACATATAGAATATGGGCAATGACCATCACACATTTCTTATTACCATACGGCTTAATATCCCAACAGATACTCTTACTTGTCTTTTAATATTTTTGTCCCATTGTTTATTGGAAATTCCATAATGAATGCAAGAAATTAATATCCACTATAAATCATGTGAAACGTCCCTCTAAAATTTCAAAATTTCCCTTTTATTTTTCGGACAGCTGTGAATTATTTGAACTTGGAACAAAAGTTTGATGCTCACGATTTTATATTCCTGTGATATGATAAAAACTGAAGGAATCGCAGAATTAAGTACTCGTGTAAAATAAGGAATTTGCTGTATCCAGTTCTAAACCAATTTTATCAGACAATGAGTTCATATGCATATTACAAAAAATTTTGAATTTTTTGGTTACAATACTCTTTGATTAACTATAACCCTTAAATAAAACATCAAAGCGTTATAAGTTTTCATGTGCTGCTTCAGCACTTTAGTTTGCTGGGTACTGCTATTTATTCAATACAGTACATAAAGACTTTTTCTCAATAATTCATCGTTGCTTTGAACTGTTGAGATGATATTAATGCCTGATACTCCAAATATAAGGATGCATTGAAGCAAGAATTTCCAGTTCATCACAGATAGAGTACTTTGCAGTCGATTATAACCATCACCTCTGCACCCAGACTGTGAGTATCGAGTGAGGTTTTATGAACTTTCTGTTGTAGCAACCATTCAAAACAAACAAATATCTTACAAGCAATAATATGCTTCATGAATAATGCAGATTTTTCTCAAATTCTCTCTGTCGTCCATTTATTCTCCAGAATTTCAAATTCTAATACCAGCACTTCATCTGAACAACAAAAATTAATCTATATTCTCACAATTTAATACGTTCAAGTGAGCAAAAAAATATTTCCGACTAAATTCTAACCAATTTTAGTTTTAAAAGTTTGTGTTAGTGCTTGAAAAAGAGACACGTCTATTCAATAATGTAATCAATGCCCTGTTGAGCCTTCTAAGATAAAAAAAAACTACAAAGTTAAAGGCTCTGAAAAATGGAGACACTGTTGCGACTATTCAATGACTAGGCCAGCTCTTACAAATAGCCTTACAATGCAAATCTCCGGCAATATTTATAATTGAAGAAGGAGAAATAAAAGTCTTGATTCCCCTGCTTTTATTTTAATGGGCATGTGTTGGCTCACGGTGACGAATTGCTACAGGGGGAGAGATTAAGGGGGTGAGTGTCCTGGCGCAGGGCCTTTTAAAGAATGTTCAGCATTAATAACTGGAAGGTGTTGGTGTGAATAAAACACGTCAGCCCAGTGGCTGAATGGTGGGACAGACAGCCTTAGTTTATTACATCAGGTCCTAAATCCCCTCTAAACTTTCTTTCTTGATTTACATGTCCACCCAAATCTGGGCTGTAATGTTTGTTACATGTATAGTATAACTATATATAGCCATAAACAAAATAAAGACAAGGACATGTTTCAACTCGTTGTGGGTCAAGTTCTATCTCAGCAGTCAACATGTTTATCTTCAATTAACAAATGCACGTAATTTGTACCTAATTTCATATCACAATTATGTAATTCATTAAATAATGGGCTCCTATTGTGAAGGACATAAAACAGCATTGCAGGTTTTCCTGCACAGAATTAACAACGAAAAGTTGCTGCAGCCTTTTAAGAACAGCTTTCTTAGCTAATTGCTTTTTAAAAAAGATAATTTCAAGGGTAATAATTTTCACTTTCATTTATAAATACCATTTTTCAAAGCAGCGATGAATCAGATGACCTTGTTCTTTGACCTTACAAAAAAACAATTAATGCCATCCTAGGGCAATACATTTATATTTTATGTAAAGCATGTCATCATAGTCCGCAATCAAAAAAAGGTGTCATTCTTGAGCCTATAACCTTCAGATGGAAAGTTTATATATGTTTATACATCTTTGAGTCTGTTTTGAACACATTCATATTTGCTGGCATTTCAACGTTGTATATCTACATTAGCTCCCCATGGTGTAAAGAACCATGCAAGCTGCAGATAACAAAAATGCAAGCAGATTCAAAAAAGAAAAAGATATAGTCTTCAAATGAAAGGTTTACCGACATACGAAAGCTGGTAAATTATTTCAGACTAGGCCGACTAACTTTGCGGTCCTGAATGCTTAATTAGATTCTTAACATAATGGACAGGCAGGCAGTCAGGACAACACTAAAATGAGAGAGTCAGGGCTGACCCTCCGTTATCTCCAAGAAGTTGGATCTATATAGGCTTTTATATCCATTTAATTACGCTCATCTATTGATGTAAGCACATTCAGGTGTTGAAAGCCATGACATGTAAAAATGAACAGGACATAAAAATGGCTACCTAATGTGGGACTATCATCATTGATGTTTCTATTCACTGACGACTCTCTTAGCCTGTCTATCTGACATATTCCATACCAAATAAAACAAAATTCGTTTCTACCATTATACTACCTTTTCGTTTTAAAAAAAAAATACACTTCTAATTTTTTGTGGCTCTTTTTTTTTTTTCATCTCGCTGACAAAATTTAAATGATTTCTTAAGATTTAGAAAATTTATGCAAACCTCATGACAAATTCCAACAACAAATACTTGTTTCAATAAATTATTCAAAATTCACTATGTTTAAAATTCTGTATTAGAAATTTAAAACATCAAGCAATGAATTAGCCATGCCATAGAAATTAAATTAAAAGCCTATTTGCATCGCTCTCTCTCTCTCTCTCTCTCTCTCTCTCTCTCTCTCTCTCTCCATTCCCTTAGCGGTAAAAAACAAAACCTGCTGACTTGCAAACTAAATACTTGTTCCCTTCATTACAGATAACAATATGGACACATTCCTTAATATGTCTGCTGTCTTTTTTGTGAAGTGATCATTATCTTGTTAGAGAAACTAGGACATCAGTTTTGCTACCTAAGTAACATTGTTACATGGAAACACAGAGCATTTGTTGGTGATTGATGCCCTTAGGAAGGCTAATGGCTACTACACACTATACTCTCTTAAACAACACCTGGATATTATTGGGAGGAAATTCAATAGTTTCAGTCAGACACACACACTCACACACATTTATATCTAGATCCAGTTTTCCTCTTTCTATTCATAAAGATTTCCTTTAGTAAATAGAAAATGATAGGACAGTAGGTACCCAATCAATGTTTGTATAATGTTCATCCTTGTAACTGAACCTTATTGTACAACAGAATACCAGTCCCCCCTCCCCCACCCCCCCCCCCCCCCCCAAAAAAAAATAATTAAATTACATGGTGTTATTATGTATTGCATTCTAGGTGCTCCAAAGTACTGGTCTGACTATTAAATGTACAATTGTATAATACACAACATGCCCAGCAGTGCTAGAGAAGTACTTCAGAACCCAGAGATTGCAGTGCTAAACGTAATCCTATTTAACAGTATAAATCCCTCCCTGTTTCTTGCTCCTTTTGGCAATGTCCTGACAATATGATTAATACAAAATTCCTTTACTAAGCATGTTTAAAGACAGCCGGCATAAAAATGTTCTTGCTGTTAATCTATTAAATGTCCTGGTATTATATATACAGATGAAGAGATAGGGTATATTGGCCATTCAAGCACTGGCTGGCTTCCTTAAATGACTTTACAGTCAGATCCCTATAATAAGATTTGAGTTTACCCCTATTTAGCTCATTAAATAGAATTATTGCAGAGTTCCAATACAACTCTAGATTTTATGCAGTTACAAATCAAAAAAAAAATCTATCCCCCCCTTTCTCTATTCAAATAGCTCAAGAAGTGGTAAGACAAAATTTAATTAGCAAACAAATATTTTTTTGCCAGTAAGTAAGAATGTGGAGTGCCTTGAAACCATTATGCACATCCAAATGTTTTTTGTGCCATTATACCTAAATGAGTTATGAAATAACTCTTTTCTTCTGAGGAGAAGAGAGGAGATAACATTAAATATCCTAATCCATAAAGACTCTCTGATGTACGCTGCAGATGCACAAATTATTATGCAAGTAATTTAGCATAAATCATGACGTTTGCTGAACACATGTGCGCGTGTGTGTGTGTGTGTGTGTGTGTGTGTGTGGGCACACACGAAACCTGTACAATCAAGTTTGTTCTTGTACAGTGCCACATGGATATACACATGTACAATTTATGTTAATGTGTACCAATAAATGCTAGATGGCATTATAGTTGTACTTATGATCATACCGAGGGCATATTGTAAACAGGAGAGATCAAGAAAAATATCAAGCCAGGCATGTACTTGTGTACCATAAAAGAATTGGCTGAAATTTAGACAACTGCAACATTCTTATTCTTGTTTTACACGTACATGTATAAACAATGAATATTGATGACATGTATATATGTGGTATGTAAAAAGATTAAACACGCAATCATAAGACTCTTCAATCCATTGAGAACTGTGCTTCTAAAACTACCAGTCATCAAAATAACTGAACAGAAATTAACAACTCAGAAAATTCACTTAACATTGCCCAGGCAAGCTTGAACCTGTTGGTGACTTTACATGAGACAATGTGAGATTTAAAAAGATGGATGTTTTCCTTGCCTACATTACTTTGGACTTGAGCATGCATTGAAAGCCCCTACAGGTAGTTTTGCTTCGAATCTGCCTGATAAGTACATATATGATCAATCAAAAAGGCAGTTCATGCCTCAATCAGCCATTGGCACATAATGTCTGAGAGAAAAAAAGGTCTATACACCTAAAGCCCCTTATCTTTCCGTCGTTGAATAGATCGTTCAATGTTTCATCGCTAAATGTGTTCTGTAATGATTTTTTCCTTCAAAGGAATCCCACACATACCGTTTCTGATGAGGATTTCGACTTGAAATTGAAAGCAGGTGAAAGCAGGGTAATTAGCGCATTAAACTGCACATCTAGTGTGAGAATATTGAGATATTTGCCTGATGCATGTTTCTATTCTTTCATGGATATATTGACCCAGATGGTACTCAGGAATTGCATCTCTATTGCATGGGGAGAAAAGGAGAACAAAATCTATTGTTGCACTCTGCTTGGGAATGTTATGGCATGCTTCTAGAGATTTTTTTTAGTACCAGTTTACATGTCCTGCACAGCTATTCTTCTCCAACATGAAAATTCCATGAAGAAATGTCAATCAATTTTAATCATAAATGAGCAACAGGGCAAGAAAGTAGAACAAGAACTCATTTGTCTCTATAAAAAAGAAGCAACCAAAAACAAAATGACTGGAGCCATTTCCCCCCAGAGAAAAATCCATTATTCTTTCTTTTGTATAACAGTCCACCATATAATTTCAATGTGTAAAACTTGACTGATATCAAAACGAAACACAATTCATGTCATGGAAAGTCGGTAATTGCGGGACATTAAAAACAGGACATTCAAGAATCCATTTAAACCAATGAACTTGAATGGGCCAATTGCTCAAGTGTTTATCTCTATTGTGGACCCTGAATGTACTGAATTTGTTTAAACATACATACATGGTAACTTAAGATCTCGATCTATTTCCCCAGTTAAACGAATCAGCGTACATACCTGTACATACCAAATTCTAACTACTGGTACTAGTAATATATCTCTACACAGCTAAGCCAAACAATATCGTCCCAAAGTTTATCAATATTAATTCCTCTGCCCTGTTGACCAATTTATGGATTACTGCTGTCATGGTAACCAATTTTTTGCTTTACATTACATGCAGACATCATACATAGATCATGGCGAAGAATAATGTCTTTCTGGCGATGCAGTGAAAGCATGTCTTGTTATTGGTAATGAAGTTCTTTATATCTGCTTAAAGAGGAAAGCTAATTGTCTCATTATACACCAATTACACCCATCATAATGTATTGACCTTCTGTAAAATGTATGTATCATAACATTGGACTTGTAATACAGGTTTTCTTGGTTGTCCTTGTTTTAATACGGAAATATGCAAAAGGTTAACATTCCCCCACCCCACCACAAAAAAAGATCACCAACACCTTCTTATGAATCTAATGCTGAATTTAATGTTAATGTTCTACTGTATTTCTCTTGTTTTAATTTTTTTTTTTTGAGGTTTTAAAAAATATTAGGACTGCAAGCACAAAAATTTCAGTGACCTAAAACTTGAAAGTGTGTCATCTAAAAATCTGATTTCACATCAACAATCCCATCTTCACAATATAAATCTTTCATTTCCTCATTTAATGTCCTAAACAAATGCTAGCTGCTGTTTCTTTTTTTCAAATCATCAGCTGTGTTTATCTTCAGCATACTGCTTCCTGTTTTGTTGCATAAATAAATGCCATTTAGCTTTGGACATACCTGTGTAAATGTCATTATAGTTTTGGACATTTTGATATTTGGACATACCTGGGTAAAAGTCATTAGCTTTGGACATTTTGACATTTGGACATACTGGGTAAAAGTCATTAGCTTTGGACATTTTGATATTTAGACATACCTGGGTAAAAGTCATTAGCTTTGGACATTTTGACACGGGCGCCAGCCTCTTTCTGTACTTGGGCGATGGTTTCTCCTCCCTTTCCAATGATGGCTCCCGCGGCAATACTGGGCACTAAGATCTTAAGATGTACATTGTCACCTACAAATAAAAAGATATAATTTTCATAATAAGACACTGTCAGTTCTACTCATTTTTAATTATCTACAAACAATGTCACCTAAACAGAAAAATAATTCAAGATTGTCATACTAAGGTACCGGTATCCTTCATTTTTTAAAATAAACTACGAACTACGTACAATATGTACATCTTTCTATGTAAATACTCTTCACAGACAGATAAATTAGCTTTATAATACATGTGTAATTATCAAACATAAATGCTAAAGGTGCTATCTGACTAACATTTCCCTTTTATCTTTGCACTTTGTCTAATAACAGAATAACTTCATTGAATGATCCAATTCAAAGTTTTTTTCTTCCATCTTGCACTCTCTCAACCACTTTTTCCTGTTTGTGATAAAAGCCTTTTATCTGTTGCTAATTATCTAAAATGTTTAAACATACAAGGTGGTGGAAAAAAAATCAAACTCAAAGAAAAAAAAAACCCTGGCAACATTTTACTCAATTAAATGCACAATACTAACTATTTGTATGGCCTATGATTTAATACAACACACATGGCCCATAAAAATCAATGCTAAAGGAGACTTTTCATAATCAATGTAATGTTGGGGTCTGGACTGGCCATATTAGGAATGATGAAAGTTTAATGCGTTTCAATCAGGGTAATATGAGGGCACCAGCCTCCCACTTCCAAGGGGAATTTCTAACCCCCACTAGTTGCATTCCAGTCCGCCAGTTTCCCCTGAGCCTGTGATATGAAAGATGGTTAACCAGCTTGAGCATAAAAGGTTGAAATCCTCTGTAATTAAATGCTTTCTTCAGAAGCATTTTCACTTCTGCTAAGCAGCAAATGCATCTCTCCTATTTACCAACGGATTAATGCTTCTGATTTCTAAAAGACAGTCTGGTATCTTGTTTGGAAGAGGCATCAATTGATTTTTTAAAAATCTTTTTACAAAATCTTAACTACTTTTGCTGAGAGAGAGAGAGAGAGAGAGAGAGAGAGAGAGAGAGAGAGAGAGAGAGAGAGAGAGAGAGAGAGAGAGAGTTAAGTTGTGCAGCAAATTGTTATTGACAGCTTGCTGTATTAATAGAAAGTGTGGCCAGATGTTACTAGGTTAGGGGGAGGGGGAGAGCGAGTGAAGATGCCTCAGGCCCCAAAGACAGTAATTCACAAAAGAATTCCGGTAGAGCACCCATCTGTTTTCACTTACTCCCCGCTGCCCCTTTACAGGAAGACACATGCTGGTGGAGAGGGGCAGCAGTGAGAGAGACTCGTTATCTAAAGCATGTGTCATAATCCAATCAGCTTACATCAGAGAAATACAACATATTTCATGAATAAGATGGGATCAGACTAAGCATCAAAGCTTCCATATATCTACCTATCTACAACTATTCTTGGCTCTTCCTTTAGCCAGAGACTAAGCACTGCACACACACTATCACACTTTACATTTTCTATGAATTTTTCGATTTTCTTCACATAGCTTGTTTTCCATTATTAATCATAATATATATTTTCTTCTGTTAAGCTGTGATGATTAAATATAAAAGATTTACTTCTTGCTCAGTTCAGAGACAATTCACTAGTTGCAATGAATATGATATTTATTAATGCAACTTTGATGTACACTTCAAATGTGCCAGTAAAGTGTAGGCGGTTGTATCTATAATCTCTCAAGGTTGATAAATTGCTAGTTTTTATGACACAAGAGTAACGTGAGCCTATTAAAGTTTTCTTCAGTCTTCTATATGGGAACAAGATGGGAACTGAAAATATTCTTGAAAATTCAGTATCATAGGCCTTCTAGCAACTCTCTGTCTGCAAATCTGATATTGGGGAGGGTATAATCTTTTGGGAGGCTAAAAAAACCATTGGGTACCTCACATTCTGACGTGAAGCAAGGAACCTCTATCTTATCATTGTAAAGATGCTGCTTTTGAGGATGTGCCTTCTCTTTCCATGGACAAATATCTGTTAGATCAATCAATTTTTTTTTTCACAGCAAAATATTTCTGCAGTGCTGCATTCCACATTATATCAGTGGAGTGCTTGTGGCATCCTTCGTGGGATGCCTTGGTAATAACGTACACATGAAGCCATGACGGTTATTCCTCCCCGCTATTACATCTCACATCTTTGAGAAATCCCTGTGTATTTTATTTGGCATATTACACTGCAATTTCGGACAGCTGATACTGTCATTAAATCCTCAGTCAAACTGGACATCTGATAGTTAAGCCATCAAAATTGAATGATTTTCATAAACACGTGCAAAAATAATAATATATGAGGGGGACACTCGGATTGAACACTGGAATGATTCACTGAAAATTACCCCTAGAAAAGCCTGACTATTACTGCTAAGGAACATGTGATGTATGACGATGTGACAGTTATACACCTAGAGTTCACTTGAGGTCAAGGTGTGTCTAGGATTTCATCATCATCCTTCTTCCCCTGCAGCCTAGCGATACTTTATCATTTCATGTGCACTGATCAACACGCCTAGACAAATAATAATTTACACCCATTGCAGATGAATAATAAATAAAAGAAGAAGAAAAAGACACAATCATAATAAATCATATACTGCTAGCTTTAAAAGAACAACAAGAGGTCAAAATTTATTATCTAAATATTATCATTTGACAAGCCCCTGACTCAGTATAAAGAGCCCCATTGTTGGCCAATACAAAACCTCACTTCAATACAAGAGGTATATTATTTTCCATTTACCGAAACTTATTATTGACTCTCCTGACAGGAAATAATTAAACCCTATACAATCAGCAGCTTATCATCATCCTTCTAACGATCACAAGTTATCTACCCTGAACTTCCTCCATCCATTTGTATTCTCTTCTATAAAGCAAGCCAGCAGCAAGATAAATGATGCCAAATTCATCTTCAGTGGACCCTGGTCAAAAGGTCTTGCCATCTTTATATATATTAAAGGTTAGTATTCTGTCTGCAAATTGAGAGAAGATTACACAAGAATACTGCCAAGCAATTACCCAAAAGATCAATGATTTCTATTTCATTGGTACGCCTATCGGCAGGAATCAATGCACAACCAGATCCGAAACCTCTCTCCGCGGAACCCGGAGATATTAGACCTGCCCGCATAATCAACTGCCATCCACTGTGTGGACTAGTGACTACAGATTTGATATAGGAGAGAATTATATTTCTAACAATCAATAACCAGTAATTTCGTTGATCTATATGTGTACACTCTGTGGATCCAAAGCAGTGGACTATACCACATCTTTCCATACACACACACACACACACCAGAAGAATGGGCCCGTGATGGTATAGGTTTTCCTCCTACACCAAAGGGTCATTCTCCCAGGACCACTCTGTCAACCTGACAGGCCGCTATTGATTGGATTTTCTCCCAGTCCTCTTCAAGATTACTCCTTATTTTTTTTTTTTAGCCTATTCAGCAAAATTTGTACTCATGATTGACACTAGTTGTGCATGCTGCCCTGACTAAGAAGGGCATTTCTATGATAATTACTTTCTGACATGCATGAACATGACCTCTGGTAACCTATAGCTGCATCTGTCTATTTTTAAAACATAAGTGTCTACACTCAAACCACATCTTACAATCTGATTGAAACGCATTGATGCCTTTAAACAGTCAAATCTAATCAATGCTAATGAGCAGGTTTACTTTGACATTTCATATCTTGTGGGCATGAAAATTCGGTTCCCCTTTCTGGAACTTATTTTCCTCAACTAAGTTGCACTAGCACTGCCATTGCCAAACATGTACAATGAACATAAATATATAAGAGTGAGTTTCCCCCGCGAGACAATTTCAATGATTCATTCCTGGAATTTCACAGACTCTAGCTGCAGTGCACTCCTCAAGACAACAAAAATCTGGCTTTGTGAAGATTGCCAAGATGTACTGCTCAAGTATATTCATCCTATTGTTCTTCCTAGTTTCTTTAACACAAATAGTCTTGCATTTATTTCTATCAGTTATCAAACAAATAAATCCCCAGAGTCTGGCACATTTCATCAGATCTATAAATAGCACTAGTTTACGACAAGGATTCTGTAGTTAGTAGGGTTCTCAAAAACATGTCAACTCTTCAGTGAATTACTTATTTTTGTGTTATGCAATATGCTGGCAAATATACAACAGCGCAGAATGTGTGATATAACACAGCAAATATAAAAATAAAAACAGCACCAACACGTAAATAAATAAATGAAAAGACAGGGTGGGATGTGTTGTATTTAGAATAGGATGAATATGGGAGGAAACGCAAACAAACTTTCACATACATGAATATACAAATACACATGTACACACACACACGACCACACATACACACACATACAAGCCATGTTTATATGATAAAATGATTACCCATGACAGTGTCGCCGTTTGGTTCTTCAGTCATCATCTGATGAAGCTGGTCTGATGTACCTACAAAGGAAAGAGATGGCATAGTGAGGTGAAAATGACAAGGTAAAGAAATGCTGCCGTGAAACAATGGTCAATAGGGCAAAGGGGGATGTATGCAAGGGAAATCCAAAAAAAAAAAATAAGCTGGTTTCACCCATCGATGAAATAGAAATTTTTTTAGTGACCTATCAAAAATTCCACTGCCAAGAACATGTACATAAGTACACAATGTAGAAATGCATGTACAAATTAGCATTGTAGTGTAAATTCCATTGGATGATGAAAAAGCAAGGACCTGCAAAAAAGATTCATATCATTCAAAACACATCTAAGAAATGAAAATCAACAAAATTTAAGAAAGGTGTGGTAATGAAGGATAGATAGAGTTAAAGAGGAAAAAAAAACCAACCTTGATAATTAACCTAATAAGATTTTTTTTTTGCTTACTGTAATCATGGTAATAGCAAATTGGTGGGAAAAAATTGAGATACATCTGCTCCGAGATTGCTGCTAGCATGAAGGCGTGTGACAAGCTTGTGATGAGGGATGATCGAGTTAATGTCTCTATATACTCATCTTTAAATGCGTGTAATACGAAAAAAAAATTATAAACTAATGCAAGGAGGAAGTAGACTTGTCATACACACAGAAAGAAAGCCCTGTGCTTGGGGTAAAGTGCTACCGGTGGATGAATTTACTAGTACAGACCGGGAATTGTGGAGCCTTTTCTCCCAGTAAGGATGCGACAGTAGATTTACTGTCAATAATCAATGAGCTTCACACGGGCTGCCTCAGTCACAGGGGAAACCTTACACTTCAATCCATAGCTACAGTAGTCACGGGAGAGATTGACTATTTAACTGTAGGTAGCAACTGACCAATCAACCACCCCTCTCTCAATACCTCAGCAATATAGAAACGGACCAACTCACAACACCACACCCCTCAACACTCCAGCAATGATCATATATAGCAACTGACCCCCCCCCTCTCAGC